>NW_018364554.1:66041-94463 GCF_002078875.1 Numida meleagris | reverse complement strand
CGAACTTGTTTGAGCGCTTCCGAGATTCGGCGCCAAACAGGGAAAAGCTTCACAGCTGTTCAGTCTGCAGCAGTTTCAGCATCCCAGAGTCTTATGCCAATTTTGTCCCAAACTGCCCCATCAAAAGAAAACCCAGATTTCGGAAACTCAGGGGCGTTTTTGCTTATCCATTTAAGAAAAGTAACTAACGCTGGGGGAGATACAGTTTGATTCTGAAACTTTAAAATTCTCTGTAATACTTCAAGATTTACTTGTTGCTCCTTCATTAGAGAGCTCCCCATAGTTCCCAGGCAAAACTGACTCAAACAGTCACGATACTCTCCCTTTGTCAGGCGGCTCACTCGAACCCTCCTCGAGGTCTAGCTGTAGCAACCTCGTCACCGCCATAGCTACCCTGCACTCTTCCTTCCTACTCTTAAGTGCATTAATCACCATCCTCCACGTAACTCCTAACTTCTTATAGTCCTTAAAACCACCCAGGGTGGCTGCCCACAACTTACCGCCCACCAGCTTCCACTCCACTATGGACAATACCAGCTCCATGTCTTTCATGCAGCCCTGAGCCTTAGCCCAGCTCAGCAACTGCTCCAAGTCCTTTGATCGGACTGCCTCACCTCTCTTAGAGAGAATAGCGAGAAGGAGTCCCACCGCTGAACTCTTCTCCATCTCTCCCAACCGCCAAGGGGAGTGACCCCTTCACCCCAGCTGGGCCCGTGTCGTTGCGCCTCCTGTTCTGTCTCCCAACAGCTCTGAGGTCGGTCAGTGGTCACCCTCAGCATCAAGCCACCCTTGTCCCCGTTCAGCAAAGGACCAGAACCCTCTCGGGTCTGTTCGGGTGCCACTTGTCGCAACGCGCACGCCGAAGTCACCCGCTGTACCAATATGGTTATCGCATAGTGCTTAATTTATTGCAATTCGACTACAACATTTATAGAGCATCAGGTAGGCATCGCGCCCTACAACACTGCTGATTGGACAGCGGATATCATCACATAGGCATTCTTGTGGTTAGATAGTGGTTAGCAGTCCCGTAAAGCACAACCTGGAGGCGTAGCTGCTCGACCTTGCAACACAGCAGCTGTTCCTCATTTCAGACCTCCAAGGACACTCCAGAGATCACTTGAGCATGTTCTAATAAATATGCCCACTGTCCATCAAATATTTCTCCACACATCGCCACCACCGCTGCTGTGAGGTGGCTGCAGCCCCGCAGTCACAGCCCGCCCCAGAGCGCCCGTGTCACTGCCACCCCCCACACCTGCTGCTGCTGCCCTCCGCCGTGCCTCCAACACTGCACCCCCCTGCCTGCTGCCACCGCTGCCCTCCCACCACCCGCTGCGCCGCTTCTGCCTCCAGCATATAATTTCATTAAAGACTACGGTGCTTTAGAGCAATGCAAAAGAGAGACATTATCATGGGGTGATACTGACACGTTGCAAGCCTTTCCTGTGATGTGCAAATCAGCCCCGCCGGAGGGAATCCCTGCCTTATGAGGAGGTAAAGGAGCTAAGGAAGTCAGTGAAAGATTACGGAACTCAGTCTGCCTTTACGTATAATCTTTTGGCTGCAATCGTTGACAGCTATGTTATGATTTCTCATGATTGGAAAATTTTGTTACAAATGATTCTGTCTTCCATGCAATACGCTGTGTTTACATCTGAGTACTGACATCAGGCGACTGTCCAGATGATGAATAATTTGACCATGTTGGCGGGCAGCCCTTTGATCTGCCAGGAAATGGGAAGAAGAGTGTGAGACCTGCTATGACAACAAATACAGTCCTGAATCGGTCGGATACCACCTGGCCAGCTCACTCAGACCAGCCACTGCTGGCAGCACAGGAGTGGACTTGGCCACCGCCCGGTCAGTGACGCTGACTGATACCACCGTGACTGTTATTGCAATGGGTATAATGGGCCCCCTTGGGAATGGGCATAGTGCCCTCCTGTTAGGATGTTCTCCCATTACGCAGATGGGACTTTTTGTTTTACCAAGAGTTACAGATGCTGTACTGCTTGTCTGGCAGGCAGTCCAATCTGTCGGTTTACAAATAGCTGAAGAAAAGGTGCAACTCAGGTCACCACAGAAATATTTAGGGTGGAAAATTACATCTCATACCATTCAGCCCCCAACCCTCAAAATAGTACCTCATGTGCAGACATTAAATGATTAAATGATCTGCAAAAATTATTAGGAACCATCAACTGGTAGTGACTGCTTTGGGGTATTATTACACAAGAGCTACACCCTCTATTCCAACTACTCAAAGGAGACCAGATCTAACCTCTGAAAGACAATTAACACCAGAAGCACTACGATGCTTAGACCCTGTAATAACATCATTGCAACTCAGTAAATCAGGATGCTCAGTGCCCCATCGGAGCTTGTCTTGGGCATTCCCAGGGATAGGACATCCACAGATGTTCTGGGCTACCTGTTCCTGTGCCTCATGATGTGATGTTAGGAGCATTAGGAACTCCCACCTAACATCTAATGTAAAACTCTTACATTTTAAAACCAATCTCCTTTGTTCTTGACAACAGTTTATGGGCTGGTTTGGCCCAGTTCTGTGACAAATGGTGTGGGGGACCCACGGACCCGCATCCCAGGAAAGGGAAAAAGGGGAAAAAAGGGTAGGGAAATGGGCCTGAGAGCAAAAACAGTGGCAACAATCTGAGGAGAAACAAACTAATTTACTAAATAAGACATCGGAATGCAAAACAACACACTCTAATACAATATAATTACAATTTAAGCTGATAAATCCAGTACAGCGAGAGAGAATGTCCCAAAATCAAGGTAGGCCTTACTCTACTACCGACGATAAGACGGCTGGAGAGTGAGGTGCTGCCAGGATGAGAAATGGGCAGAAAGAGAAGGGATGAGGTCTCGTGATCTGCAAGTTTTTATCTTTTCCCTCTGGCCGGAAATGGTAACAGGAGCAAAGTACCCTGGGGAATGTAGTAGTCCTTCTCTTCTGAGAACCAGGTACATACACTACATGATGTTATGATGTGGAGTACCAATAACCGAAAATCATAAAACCATGACAGTTGATGCACGGCGGAGCATGAGCCAGCAGTGTGCCTAGGTGGCCAAGAAGGCCAATGGCATCCTGGCTTGTATCAGAAATAGTGTTGCCAGTAGGAGTAGGGAAATAATTGTCCCTCTTTACTCAGCACTGGTGAGGCCCCACCTCGAGTACTGTGTCCAGTTTTGGGCCCCTCACTGCAAAAAAGACATTGAGGCCCTGGAGCGTGTTCAGAAGAGGGCGACGAAGCTGGTGAGGGGTCTGGAGCACAGGCCTTATGAGGAGTGGCTGAGGGAGCTGGGATTGTTCAGTCTGGAGGAGGCTCAGGGGAGACCTTATCGCTCTCTATAACTCCTGAAGGGAGGTTGTAGTGAGCTGGGGGTCGGCCTCTTCTCTCTTCTAACTAGTGATAGGACAAGGGGGAATGGCCTCAAGTTGCACCAGGAGAGATTTAGGCTGGACATTAGGAAATACTGCTTTTCTGAAAGAGTGGTCAGGTGCTGGAATGGGCTGCCCAGGGAGGTGGTTGAGTCACCGTCCCTGGAGGTGTTCAAGAAACATTTAGATATAGCATTGAGAGACATGGTTTAGTGGGGTTATTGGTGGTAGGTGGATGGTTGAACTGGATGATCTTGTAGGTCTTTTCCAACCTAACTAATTCTATGATTCTATGATTCTATAATACATCTCTCCCAGTCTGAACTCTCCTATGTTTGTCTGGAGAGTCAGGCCCCATAAAATGTCTGTGCCCAAGATGTACTCTGGGACTGGGGCAGTAGTCACCTTATAATCCTGGGGTGGGAGATGCCCAACCCCCAGTTTCAACCATGTTTGGGTGTCCGGAACGGTCTGTCCCCAAAACCACCAATCATCGCCTTGTTTCCTTCGAATTTAGTTGGATCACTGCAAATGATTGATGTTTCTGCACTTGCGTCAACCAATGCCATGACCCTCTGTATGTTCTTTCATGACCAAAAAATTGTCAGTTCGACATAGGGCCTCTGGTCCTGTCTGGAGGCCCTAGTTACAGAGGGACTAACATCTCCTGTCACACCATAAACTGTTTGATTGCCAGGTCTTTTTCCTCAGGTGCCTCAGGCATCATAGCCTGAGTCACTTGAGGAGTCTTCTTACTTTTATTAGGGACTATAAAGTCCTCTAGGTTCCAAGCTCTTACTGGCATTTGTTGAATTGTCTATACCCCTGCTCTTCTGGGGGTACTTTGAAATTTCTGATCATCTCTTAATTGTTTCCATAATTGGAGTAAGACATTATTGGGTTGTCGGTCAATCTTAGCAAAGGCCACCCTGGCCCATATAAGACTGTTGAACATCTATTTTCAGGACCCCTCTATGGGGCCTGATTGGGGTATCCATGGGGCGGCTTTCCTGGTCTTAATGACTGGAAGTACCTCAGCTCCTCCTACCACCCCAACATTACGCCTCACTCTTAGGTGCTCTCTCTCCCAAATCAGCCACCAATTGGGAGCCTGCTGGACAATGGCCTCTGAGGCAACCAGGGAGTTCAACATGCTTACTAATGTTCCATAATGGTGGAAGGGTGCCTGTTGTAAACTCAAGTCTCTCATCCTCACTGAAAATTTTAACAAATCTGGGCTTTTGAATGTTTCTTTATATATAGCCTCCTTCCTGCCCAATTCATGAATGTATGTTTGAAGGTCCTCCATGGAGGACCATAAACCCATCTGTAGTGGTATACCAGCCTTATTAGGCCAAGTAATGAGACAAGCCGCCATCAACCAATCCATTAGTGAATGGTTTTCATTGTGGTGTTGTACAGTAGCATATAATCTTTGTCTAAGGGCAGGATGTGAGGTAATAGACGCAAGTTTAGAAATTTATGGTCCGTTAACTACAACGCTTTCTGCCCCCACATCCCACAGTGTTAGATTGCTGCACTAGATCCATTAATTCAGATGCTGTATAGGGGCGGGCTGTTATGAGTTTGAGCAAGGGGCCATTGATCAGGGGGCACCCGTGCTGGTCTATCCTGTATTTTTTTTTGTCTTTTGTGTTATTATAGGTCAGATCTCAAAGGGATCCATCTGAGGTGGGGCTTTGAGATCTGTCCTTGAAACCTTATCTTTCGGATTACCCAGGTCCATTGAGTTAGGAGCCTGGGTATTTTCCAATGCAATGTTTTGGATTTGTTTTATAGGGAAAGTTGAGCTTGATTTCTTTCCTGTCAATATGCCAAGTTGCTGTTCTAACTTCTCAACACGATCACGTAATCATTGATTTTTTGCTCTCTGAGGTGTTTGAGAGCTCTGCTCGATTTAATGCATTTAATAATGGCTATGCCACAGTGGACACAGCTAGCTGTCGCTCTTTTGCGATCAAGAAGTCTTTATTGAGTCCATAAAAACAGTCCGCCATGTGGGATGGTGTCATGCTTTTATGAGGTCTAAGAGAGGTGGAGCCAGGCTCCAGCCTTTCCAGTTGCACAATGAATTGCCTTCACCTGTGTTCCCAGGGTTGACCTGGTCTTTTCCCCAGGTGCTCAATCAGTGGTTCAGGCTGTGACTCAACAGTTCTCATACAGGGACACAAACCATGCTATGATTCTGTGATTCTATGGGCAGGCAGCATCTCTTGCTGAATGTCCTCCTCCCTACCAGGAGTCAGGCCAGAACTCTCTGTCCACTACTACAAAGATGTGATGGAGGCTGTACAGCACTAGAGGGAAAACTACATGAAAGCACGCAGAAGCCTGCTGCTGCTCCTCATCAGTGAGGAGACCCAGAGAACGGCCCGGGTATGGATTTCAGTCCTGACCATTTGTGTGGACAAGGATGTGCTGACACCATATAGCTGCTCTGGGCATCCTTGGACAGGGATGCAGGCAACTGGCCTCCAGGGATGTCTGCTCCCTTGGGGTACCAGTACCTGAGTGCCTGAAGACAGGGCCCAGCTCCCCTTCCTTCCTCGTGCCATGTCCATCATGGCTGGCCTCCTCCCTCAGTGCAGGCAGAAGGATCCTGGCCCCACAGCCCAGGTTCAGAGCTCTGCCACCTGCAGCCTAAGCATAGAGGAGCTGTGAGAGACCTGACTGACCATCCTCCTGGGGAAGCATCCCTGTCTTGCCCATCAAACCCAGTTCACACTCTGTCCCCCTAAGCAACTTCCCATACCATGCTTGGAATACTTGTGCCAGTATTAAGAGGTGGTGGAGCCTAGGTCTCCTTCCACGGGCTGTGGTGTCATCTGCCCACTCCTGCAGCTCCACAGGACTCAGGAGAAGCCTTCACCGTCATTGCAAAGATCCTGATGCGGAAAGACCTGAAGACTCCTGCTGTCAGGAGAGACTGCTGCAGCGACTGCGCAGGCTCTGCCCGCCCCTGTCCTCGTGCTCCCTCCAGCTGCAGCGGAACCCGAGCCATGCAGAAGAACTCCTGCAGCAGAGCCGGCCACACTTACGGGACTCTCGGGCCATCTTGTGAGGTTCATTAGTGAGCCCAGAGTAACCCTTCAAACAAAAGGATAACTCTTAATACTAACTGAAAATTGTAACCTTTAACTCTTTACTGCAATCCTGAAGTGTAACAACACACATCAGGACACCCTTGGCAGTAGCACTCAGGCCCCATCTTCCTCCTCCTCCTTGCCTTCCGATGCCTCCCTTGGAACCTGCAGCTCCACTCAGAAGGTTCTGGCCATATTGCCCCCTGGCTCCAGCTCTGAGTCGCCCTCTAACGCCTCCCCACCGCAGGAGAAAAGGGGGTTGCCACAGTCTGCGAGAGGAGAACAAAAGAGACTGAAACTGCCCCCCAGTGCCTCAGCCACTGCACCCTGCAGCTGCCCCTTGCCTGCCCCCAGCTGCTGCTGCAGCAGCGAGGGTCCCCCTGGGACACCCTTGGCAGTGGCGGTCGGGCCCCATCTTCCCCCTCCTCCTCAGTCACCGATGCCTCCCCTGGAACTTTCAGCTCCACTCAGGAGGTCCTGGCCATGTTCCCTTCCGGTTCCGGCTCTGAGTTGCTCTCCGAGGCCTCCCCCAGCACCAGCATGCGGGAAAGGGGGGTGGCCACGGTCTGCCAGAGGAGAACAAAAGAGGAGGGGTAGGCGGGGGGAGAATGGCTCCATCAGGCATGCAGACCCCCAGCCACGTCCCACTCCCAGCCCCTCCTCCCGAATCTCACAAGAATATCCCAACAAACAGCCCCGTGCCCCCTCAGCCCCATGACACCCCCATTTCTCCCCATTCCCAGCCCCATGGGGGTCTCCAAAACACGCCCAGGCTCCCGCAGCTCCAGGGGGACGTCCCATATCCCCGCGGGACCTGCACTCCCAGCCCCACGGGCCATAAGTCCCCATAACACCGCCAGGTCAACCACCCAGCCCCACAAGGACCCACATTTCCCCATCCCGAGCCGCCCAACCAAGCACCAGCACCAGCACCTCCCCAGGTCACGTGACGCGCACCCCGACCACTGCGCGTCGCGTAAAATGACGTCACGCCGCCGGTGCCCGTATCCCGGACTTGCCCTCATCCGGCATGGCGGGCAGGGCACCGCCTGACGAACTGCGCGTGCGCAGAGCGGCAGCTGGGTGTGGTTGCCCACCTGGAAACGTTGCCTCACTCGTCCATTCGTCCCCCGTCCCGGGCTTTGAGTGACAGCTACAGAAGCCAATTGGTTCTGCAGAGGCGAAGGGGCGGGCAGGTGTGGGCAGCCAATAACGGCCGCAGTTGTCACGCCACTCTTTGCTCTGTTTTCCTGCAATGCTGCGCAGGGTGGTGTAGGCGCGGAGCTTCCGTGAGGGCCCCGCTCCGCAGCAGCGCAGCCCCCAGCCCGGCCGGGCTGCCTGTGTCCTCTCCTGCCCTCCAGCAGTGAAGGTGCTCGGTGGGGGGGGCCTCAGCAAGGCACCCACCGGCACGGCTGTGGGGGAGCGAGGGGCCGCAGGCCTTTGGGGCCCGGTCGGGGGAGGGTCTGGGAGCCACAGAGCTGTGCTTTGCTGCCAGGGCTGGGACTGCCGAAGGCTGCCAGAGAGATCAGAAAACCGATTTTAAACACATTCAGGGGTGGTGACTCGATGACCTCCCTGGGGAGCCTATTCCAGTGCTTAACAAACCTTTCTGTAAAGAAGTTTTTCCTGATATCCAACCTAAACCTCCCCTGGCGCAACTTGAGGCCTTTTCCCCTTGTCCTGTCACCAGTCGCCAGTGAGAAGAGACCAGCCCCGCTCTCGCTGCAGTCACCTTTCAAGTATTTGAAGAGAGCAGTGAGGTCTCCCCTCAGTCTCCTCTTCCCCAGACTAAACAGCCCCAGTTCCTTCAGTCTCTCCTCACAGGGCATATTCTCCACGCCCTTCACCAGCCTTGTTGCCCTTCTTTGGACGTGCTCCAGCACCTTAATGTCCTTTGTATACTGAGGTGCCAAGAACTGAACCCAGTACTCGAGGTGGGGCCTCACCAGTGCCGAGTACAGGGGCAGGATGACTTCCCCAGTCCTGCTCACCACACCATTCCTGATCCAAGCCAGGATGCCATTGGCCTTCTTGGCTACCTGGGCACTCTGCTGGCTCATATTCAGCTGACAGCCCATCAGTACACCAAGCTCCCTTTCCATCAGACAGCTTTCCAGCCACTCCTCCCCTGGCCTGTAGGGTTGCCTGGGGTTGTTGTGACCAAAGTGCAGGACCCGACACTTGGCCCTGTTGAAACTCATACAGTTTGCCTTGGCCCATCAATCCAGTCTATCCAGGTTCCTCTGTAGTGCCTTTCTACCCTCTGGCAGCTGAACACTCCCTCCCAACTTGGTGTTGTCTGCAAACTTACTGAGGGTGCACTCAATCCCCTCATTAAGATCATTGATAAAGATGTTAAATTGGACCGACCCCAGTACCGAGCCCTGGGGGGCACCATTCATGACTGGCCGCCAACTGGATTTAACTCCATTGACCACAACTCTTTGGGCCCGGCCATCCAGCCAGTGTTTCACACAGCAGACCACATGCCCAACCAAACCATGAGCAGCCAGCTTCTCCACGAGGATGTTGTGCAGGACAGTGTCAGCCTTACCTTCATCCACTAAGCTGGTTACCTTGTCATAGAATGAAATCAGGTTTGTATAGAAGGAAATCAAGTTTGTGAGAGGAGATCCATTTCTGCTCCTGCCCACTAATGGGTCAAAAGAGGGTGATTCTCACATCCAATGCTATCTGATGGGAATAACAGAACTTAATGCTGTCCGATTCCACAACTTACACAAGGGGCTGGAGAAAGATGGATTTTTTGTGGAAACACCAGAGAAAGGGAAACTTCACAAACAACAGAGGATGTTTTAATTCGTTTGGTGATGACTTGCGGATTTAGCACTTTTGGTTGAGCTGACTACTCATTGAAAAGAGTTAAACATGCATCTTCAAGGTGAAAGTCAACTTCTCTCTGCTGTCTCAAACCATAACAGCATTTGACATGACAAATTATGGCAAGCTCTGGTTATGGCGAACAATTTTCTGCGTTTTGATACATTGGCTAAACAGGAACTCTTGGCCTTGGGGTAAGGCTTGCTAAAGGGTTGCACCCTTTTGGCCTTGCAGTTAGGCTTTTTGCTTAAGGGCTGCACCGTATAGGTCTTGGGGTGTGCCATCAGCCTCGTGCACACCAGGCATAGAACCCACTCTGGGGACAACACGCCCACCCCACAGAGGGAACCACCATGGGCAGGTGTCTGGTGGGTGTCTGAGGCTGCTCCCAGCGGCGTGCAGTCCACCGGGGCTCTGTCGGGGCTGTGCCAATCCTGCAGAGCACGAAGGGCCACCTCTCCTCAGCTCCCGGGGCCTCCTGAGGAGGAATCCTCCCAGCAGCCACTCAGCCACTCTATGCTCCCTGTCCTGGTCCAGAGGGGAACCCTCATGCTGTGTCTGTGTAGCTCAGGGACCATCCCTGTCCCTCAGGCTGATGGGTATGTCCTGCCAAAGGAGCACAAACCCAGCACTGGGCTCTGGAAAGGAAACCTGGAGCACTTCACAGGGAGGAGAACGTTCATCAGTGCTGTCACAAAGCTCTGTAGGAGGCCCCAAAGGCAGAAGAACACAGGCAGATGAGAAGTGTCCAACTCACGTTAAATGGATAAACATACATGAGTCCTTCGTGATAGCTCACATCACAGCCATGTGCTGTCATGTCCCTAGGATCACAGGGTTTAAAGCTGTCTGTCCCTCCACACTGCGGACAGCACTGGGACAGCCCCACTTCCATCCGTGTGTTGGGCCGGCTTCAGAGCCGCAGCCCATCTGTGAAAGCCTTCCTCCTCATTCCCATGAAAGAGCACTGGGAAGAAATGAAAACTCCACCATCTTTTGCAAGACCTCTGTTATATTTTTCTTTGTCTCTTTCCAGGTGGTCACAAGACGGACAGTTTTCTGTAAAAGAAGATAAACTCTTCTCAAACAATAGTGCAGGCTTGGGGAGCTCTTTGCCCACACACAGACCCTGTGGGAGGGTTCAGGTCAGGACACTGAGGGCAGGGCAGCCATTTCTCTCCCTCTCTCTACCTCTTCCCTAGAAGGTGTCCAGCTGCAGTGTTTTGCTCCTAAGCTATGCCACCCCCACCCCCAAAGCCTTCTCTTCCCACCAGGGACCTAGAGGAGCAATGAGCTGGAAAGAAACAGTCTCTTCTCTGGCCCAGAGCAGCTTTATGCTGAGCTAGGCCTTCCAAAAGCTGCCAAATCATGGGCCCTGGTGTGTTGGCTGTGTCAACAGAGGAGAGCATGACATTGGAGAAGGGGGAACTTGCCTCTGGTGATGCAACAGCCCAAGGCTCCAGGAATGTAGCCATCCCATCTCTCAGAGCCAGGGGGTCTTGGGAGAGTCCCCACTGTTCCTCCACCTCTGCTTTTCTACAAGGAGATGGCACCCTGCAATGACGCGGATGGGAATCACACACCTGTTTTGCAGCCTCTCTCGGGATCTTTGGCTCTTGTGGACGAGTTGTGGTGACATCAAAAGGGAGGTGGGCTTCTCATGCAGTCTAATGGTGATAGAATCACTATTTGGGGTATTATCATTGCAGTCTAGGCTCCATGAGGGCCAACTAGCTTTTCTTTGGTTGTTTCCAGCACTCTTTCATCACGGAGGATTTTCTCCACTCCTTGTCCTTCTCCTTCGAAGCTCTGAGGTCCCACAGCCTTGCTTTGACTTGTCTCTGGTGCTTTTCCTAGGGATGTGTGTTTCCCCTGAAACTGGCTGGACAGCACTGGCATCACTGGTCCTCTCTCTTCACAAAAAGAGAGAGGAGCACAGCTGTCCTTTTGGCAGGAGACACCCCTGGGACCACCGGAACCTGACTGAAAGAACAGAGAAGGAGGGGTCTCTCTCAGTGGGTGATGGCTTTGGGGGCACATCCTGCAGCCTTGGCTGCTGCACAGCCTTCCCCACGCAGAGCTCTCAGGCTGTGCTGGGGCTCTCCTGAGGGCTGGAGAGGGGCCAGCCCTGTGAAATGGGGGGCTCCCAGCAGCCCCATCCCACTCCTCCATATGCTGCATTCGGTGCTGCTGGGCAGCCCCAGATGGTGACTGTCTGAGGCTGGAGAATGGGCTCTTGCTGGGTCAGTGAAACGCCCCATGTGGATCCCAACCCCGAGCACCCAGTTTCACCTGGACACAGAGCTCTTCTTCTGGTGAGCCCTTGTTCTCTTCCCAAAGTGTGTATCTTCTCTACTAGTAATGTTCAAGTGGCTTGGGAAGGGTGGCAGTTCAGGAGTTTTCCCTGGAACTGGGAAGGAGAGACCTCATCAGAGGAGATTCACTGTGAGACTGCTGTCCCTGTGACACGCAGGGGTGCTCGGGCCTCTCCCAAAGCACCCAAGAGGGCCACTCCACTCCCCTCGCAGACGCTCTCTCCAGAGACCTCTGTCCCTCGTGCCCAGCTCCTTCTCTCAGGGGTGCAGCTCTGATTTGGGCCTGCCTTCCTGGCATTCACTTTGGGAAAGAGGAGCTGGGTGGTGCTTGTGAGGTGACCAAGTCTCTTGGGGGCTCATTTCCATGGGGGGAGGACAGGGCCGAGTGTCCCCCATCCTCCTGCCATACCCAGGTATGGGGGCACGTGGGAACATCGTGCCCTGAGTCTTAGATTTCTTGAGGCTAACATGTCGTTAGGAGAGGCTGTGGCGAGCTGGCGTGAATCTTTTCACAAGTCGGAGCCTTTGGATGATCATGGGCTGGAAATTTTCCCATCGCAGGTTGGTTGTGTGTGGCATGGAAAGGAGCTGGCTGCTGCTTTACCTTTCTTGCCCTGGCCAAGAGGTGGCAAACCTTCTGCTTTCCCTTGCTTGCCCTCACCAGGGACTTCTCCTGAGGCCTTGTGTAGTTTCCTGGGAGGTGGTTTGGGGACAAACTCCTTCTGAAACCTGTACAAAAGGAGAAGACACAGGTGTGACCCAGGGCTCCAGCAGCCCTTGCTGCTGAGATTGCCTGCTCACAGGCAGACTTTCACATTGCATAAAGGTCCATTATTCTCCAAAGATGACTGTGCCCTGATTCCAGGGACTGTCCTGGGAAATAGGGTCACCCAGCAAAGAAATCCAGGCCACGATGGGAAGAAAATGTCACCTAAATTCCTTCATCTCTCCCATCAGATCTACCTCACAGAAATGTCTACAGTCCAGGGACGTGTCAAATAGGTACCGAAAGTGAATTCTCAAAATGTCCACATCTGGAGAGAAGGTAAAACCTCCAGGGGGCAATGCCCTGGATAATCCGTTCCATGATAGTTCCCTAAGCAATGTGACCTGTGACCCTAGCTGTTAGCAAACACCAGGGGAGCCTGATATGCTGACTTTAAGAGAAAACGCAGTGCTGATTCTGGAGCTGGGTGGAGGTCCCGTGGCCAAATTCAGTGATTGTCCTGCAGAGATGAGGACTTGATTATGCTATTGGAACTGATAAACGATCTTATTTTCTGAGCCAGTGGTTTTCCACCTTTCTGTCAAAAACATGCTTTCAAGTAATCTTTGCAAGACAAAGGTGTGTTTGACTAGAGTCACTCAAGCTGGAAGTAAGAAATAGTTTCAAATGGCCTAGGGGAGAAACAGTTTTGGGCAGCAGAAGGATATCACCGACAAGTGGGGAAGATACCACTGCAGACAAGGCAGAAGCAGTCAAGAAGCTGTGCCTCTCTCCACCCTGCTTAACCTGTCGAGTTAGATTTGCACACTTTTAGGCTGAGTGCTTCCCCAGGAAAATGAGAAGTCTCTATGGAGTTATGCCATCATTTAAAGTGATGGCAGGCAGCTGTATTACTCACGTTCTTGGTTAACCTCACATGCTTTGCAGACCACGCATTTATTACCGGCAGTCCAAACGACCAGACTTACAGTGCCAAATGAGGCATCCCTCAAAATCTAAGCTCAGCCTCCCCAGTGCCTCTGACATCTGAGGGCAAGCTGGAACGCAAGTGGCTTCATTTTCTGCCAAACTTTCGGACCATCCCACATGATGGGATGTAAACAGCAATGGCTGCCCTGCATCCTCATGGCAGGATGCCCGTGGTCACAAGGAGTAAACGCTACTGAACGAGAGCTGAGCAGCTGCATCGAGCATACTCACTCAGGAAAGACGATGACCCGGCCAGAGAGCGTCAGGGAGGCCACCGCTGCCACCCGGGACACCACCATGTCCAGCAGCCAGGGGACCTGAAGGGGAGGAACAGGGAGGGTGTGGAACGTCCCTGTGATGGCTGAGGCACCCAGGACTGGAGGGCCCGAGGCAGTGAGAGCTGACAGCACTGTAGCTCTTGCCTGCCCGCGCAGCTGGCCAGGTCCTGGTGAGCCACACACAGGCAGGGCAAGGGCTGTGGGACTGCCCAGGCCAGGGTGAAACCAAAACCTCACCTTGAAAACTGCTGTTTCTAGGGTCACTTTCCCACAGATCCTCTCGAGGAAGTCATAGTAGAATTTCATTTGAACTTGTGTTCCTTCTAAGAAAAGGACTCCTATGTCCTTCAGGACAAAGGCAACATTCTCCCCCTTCCTCAGGCAGCGGCTGATGAGAGATGTGGTGCCACATATGCAGGCCTTCCCTGTCTGCCGGGACACAGATGCAGCTGCGGCCACCTCAGAGTACTTGAGGGGCTCCACCTCCTTATGGCCTGGAAAATCACACGAGAGAGATGGAGTTGGTCATACAGCAGCCCTTCTGCCTGTGCTTCTGAGTGCTACTCATTGCATTTGCTACCCAGGACAGCCCTGTATTTGGACTGGCTCCATGGAGGGGGCAGTTTGCTTTCAACAATAGAGGCAGTCCTCCTGTTTGCCCTGTCCGTGCAGCCAGCAAGGGTTTAATTCCCCTCCTACCTGGCAGGAATTCCTCATCACCCGCCAGATTGTGGATGTCGACAAGGTTCCTGGCCGGGCGAAAAGCAGGCCACTGCACAGTCAGGGTCCCGTCCTCAGTCTTGATCCGTTTGGAGACGATGTCGAAGGAACCAAAGGTGGGAATTCGGACCCCCTGCAAGTGGAAGAGAACGGAAGGGCTGAAGGGTTAAGGCTGAAGGAGGGACTGGAGGTTGCCCTGTACAGGGACTGTGCTTCAGGTCCTGCTGTGTCCCCTGCCACGGTTCTGAGGGGCAGGCCAAGGCAGCTGGGAGAGGTTTGGGAAGGAGCTGCCCAGTCCTCTCTCTCCCACTGCCCTCCAAACTGCAGCACAGCAGTCCAGGTAGAATAAGCCTCATGGAATCCAGAGGCTTCCAGCAACTGGGATCAGCCCTGAGATACACCACCACCTGCCACAAGTGGTGCTGCACCTGTGGGAGGCCCATTTGTACTTCAGAGGGACTCTGAGGGGGAGTTTCCTGCTTTCTGGGGGGGGGAAGAGTCAATGCATTCCGTGGCCCAGGGCCGAGGGGACTCCCCACCCCTCCAAGCAGACAAGCGGGAGGCAGGTGCTGACCCACCTTGTGCAGCCGGAGGTGTTGTTGCACACAGACGGCCACTGCATCCCAGACGGCAACTCGCTCTGCAGGGCAAAGGAAAAGGAGGTCACACTCTGCATCTGCCACTTCTCAGCACTCCTACTGCCTCAGAGTGGGAGTCAGGCAGCAAAGTGTCACCGCTGTCCCTGGCCCCAAACGGAGACCGCACCGAGGCAGTCACAGTGCTGTCTCTGGCCCACTCATTGCCAGGACCCAGATGCAGCAATGTCCTGTGGTGGCTGTAGATCCCTGTACCTTTGGCGGTGACCTCTGGACTTCTGGAGGCACGCTCTGTTGTGGGGCCATCCTCCCAGAAGCTTATATTGGTCCGCATCACACGTGCAGATCGCTCCTTGTTGGCACCAGCCATGTGGGAGCTAATCCCTTCCAGATGCTTCCGGTCGTCTGCTGGATGCTCCTTCGGGATGCAGCACCCACCACTGTGCAGCTGCTTTTATGCTGCTCCTGGGTGGCCGTGTCACAGACCACCCCACTGTGACACTGTGGTCACTTGGCCAGTGCTGGCTGTTGTCCATTATGATGCTGGCACCAGCAACCTGCTGCCCGCCCTGACGCTGCAGGAGCCCAGCTCTGGTCGTTGGAGGCTGACACTCCCTAGAGCTGGACCTCTTGTGTGCCAGTGGCACCACACCAGAGCTGCTGTAGGCAGCCTCCTCAGGCAGGCTGGCCTAAGAATGAGATGCTGAGCCTGCTGCCTTCTCAGAATTCTTCCTGCACTGGCCTGAACTTCTCAACCTTTACCTTCTGTAATTTTGTTGATGTGCATCTTGATGGCTGCGGCCCTCTCTTGTCCACTTTGGGCTCTTAGGGTAGGCTGGCCTCAGAGCTCAGTGAGGACCATGGGGCAGGTTTTACTGTCTTTGACATGGGACTCATTTTCAGTCAAAATAAGTTTAGAAGAGAAAACTCTATGCTCCCAGCCGTGACACCCCCACAGTGCAGAAGAGAAATACCTGCAGCACTCTTGGGAAGTGCTGCGAGCTATCACAGTTCTTTTCTTCACTGGGGGGAAGGGGACTGTTAGAACCAATCCATTAATTATGAGCATTAAACAAACTGAGTTTTGAAGTTCAGCTTGGAACTGCTGAGGCTTCCATTCCTGTCCTGCTCAATGAAGTCAAACTCTCTGGGCAGCATCTGTCAGCCTGGTTGTTACATCATTAAATGGGGGAGAAATAATTGTTCACTGCCACCTGTAAAAAACTGTCTGTGCTGCGTCACTTGTTGCCTTGTTAAGTGCCATTCACTTGGGTTTTCTTTTCTAGATGAGGCCGGTCACGTTAAACATTAAAGGATTAGTCATGAAGAGTCAGAAGTACCACAGTTGGTTACTAGGATCCAGAAAAAAAAAAAGAATATATCCCTCTGTATGTCTCTGCCTTCAATAATCCCAGAAGGCGGCACACAGATTCCAAAATTTATGAATTTATGTTTCTCTTTGGTGTAAACAGTGGGTTGCAGTGGTATTTTCTGTGACACTTGAA
Organism: Numida meleagris; assembly: GCF_002078875.1. Taxonomy (NCBI): domain Eukaryota; kingdom Metazoa; phylum Chordata; class Aves; order Galliformes; family Numididae; genus Numida; species Numida meleagris. Next base: position 77,999 of record NW_018364554.1, on the reverse strand, counting down.
AATACATTGTGACCATCACTACTACACACAGACCTAACCCCAAAAGACAACAGTTCTTGGGTACCTGCCCTGGAAGGGTGCAGGGCTGCTATCGAGAATTCGAAATCTCTCTGGAGAAAAGCAGACCACTCCTAAGCATGCCCAAGATGAGGCAAGGGTAGGGATCATGTATGCAGTTATCTCCAAAAGAGAAAAACATTTCTTAGGAGGAGTTTGGGGGTGATATCGAGTATAGCAATTTACTCAGGAGTTGGTCAGAACTTACAGTAACTGTCAGTAACTCCCTAAGAAGTCATCTGGAATGGCTGGTAACCAGTATTCCAAACATGCAAAGGCTTACCTTCCTCCAGATACAGAAGCTATGATAGGACAAAATGAAGCAATTTCAAGTAGCCTAGTGTGAAACAAACACACAGCCTAACAAATTAATACAGAAAAAAAAAATCTCCAACAAAAAAATGAGATATTGAACATGTGCAGCTCATCCAGGGAAGACCACATTTCAGCTTTCAGCTAAGGATCAACAAACAGCTTGGCTCAAAAGAACTGACATCAGCTATCAACCACTTTACATGGGTATGGTCTTACGAGCAGCATCACTTCTGTGTTTGAAATCTGGGCAATCTGAATCACTGGCCATTGCCATGTTTTCTTGAACTGGGGTAATTCAAGGTCAGAACTGCAGAGCAGATAGGAAGTCAGCTTGTATCCCACCTAGATGAGTAACATCCGCACACACACTGAAAAGGAATCTGAGGCATCATGATTTAGCTACATGTAAGATGCATCATCGTTTTGAACCTCTTTGCTTCTATTAAGTGTAATTTTAGTCTATATCAAAACTCCGAGAACAGCTCAGAAAGTAGCTGACAAAGGTCTCGTAAGAAATACTAGACAGTAGCAGTGAGATAATAGAAGAGGTCTAACGGTACCTGATACAGTGCCCTGGCTGGAGGCAGTTACAGTAACCTGCATAAGAATCTAGATCTCAGGCTGGCCTAGAATACAGTCATAGAATCATAGAATCCTTAGAGTTGGAAGGGACCTTTAAAGGCCATCTAGTCCAACTCCCCTGAAACGCACAGGGACACCACAGCTAGATCAAGTTGTCCAGGGCCTTATCCAGCCTGGCCTTGAAAGTCTCCAGGATGGTGCATCATCCACATCTCCAGTCAACCTGTTCCAGTGCTTCAGCACCCTCACTGTAAAAGACTTTTTCCTTATATCCTACCTAAATCTACACTCTTTAAGCTTGAAGCCACTTCCCCTCATTCTATCACAACAGACCCCGCTAAAGTGTCTGTCCCCTTCTTTCCTGTAGCTCCCCTTTAGATACTGCAGGCTGCTATCATGTCACTTCGCAGCCTTCTCTTCTCCAGGTTGCACAGCCCCAGCTCTCTCAGCCTGTCCTTGTAGGAGAGGTATTCCATCTCTGGGATCATTTTTGTGGTCCTCCTCTGGACATGCTCCAACAGGTCCATGTCTCTCCTGTACTGAGGACTCCACATCTGGATGTCGTACTCCTGGTGAGGCCTCACCAGCACAGAGTAGAGGGGCAGGATCACCTCCCTTGACCTTCTGGTCATGCTTCTTCTGATACAGCCCAGGATATGGCTGGCTTTCTGGGCTGTGAGGGCACACTGCTGGCTCATGTCCAGCTGCTATCCACCAGTACTCCCGGCTCTTTTTTGGCAGGGCTGCTCTCAATCCTTTCATCCTCCAGCTTGTATTGGTAATGGGGATTGCCTTGACCCAGGTGCAAGACTTTGCAATTGGGTTTGTTGAACCTCATGAGGTTCACCTGTGATCACTGCTTAAGCCTGTCTAGGTCCCTCTGGATGGCATCCTGTCCCTCTGGTGTTTCAACCACACCCCACAGCTTGGTGTCATCAGCAAACTTGCTGAGCGTGCACTCGACCGCATTGTCAGTATCACTGATGAAGACACTAAAGCCCAGCAGTGACCGCTATGAGACACTACATTCAGTCATGGAGCCATTGACCACCACTCTCTGGACTCAGTCCTGCAGCTGTTTCTTTGTCCATCAAACAGTCCACCCATCAAATCCATATCTTTCCAATTTGGAGAGAAGAATGTTGTGGGGTACTGTGTCAAAGGCCTTACTGAAGATGGGATTGATGACATCAGTGGCTCTTCCCTTGTTTATTGATGCAGTGACACTACCATAGAAGGCCACCATGTTGGTCAAGCAGGATTTGCCCTTGTTGAAGCCATACAGGTTCTACCATATCAACCGAGACTTCGTCTCATCTGAGACTCAGGAGGGATGTGGCTGTTCTCTGAGATTTTCCATCAGAGCCTGCAAACACTTGCACTGCTGTTGGAGCACTGCTGGCAACTCACTCATCACCAAGTGTCTGTGTGGGAGCAGCTGACTCCCCCTGAATGCAGACCAGGGTCTCAGAGTGGGGTCTCCCATGCAGGGAACTCCTCTGTGCACATCTGAGATGAACCAGGGGGAATCTCAGCTCCTGTGGGTGAGGACTGCATGGGGGGAGCTGAATCCTGCTTCAGTGGAGGGCTTCCAGCTGGGGGTGAGATGGCTGCAGAATGCCTCCTGAATCACTGCTCTGAGCAGGAGAAACGCACAGGCCCCTCTTTACTTCTGTGCATGTCTGGATGTGCGGAGGAGAACATAGATACCTCACACAGCCAGGCGCACTTTGCTAGAACAAACCATGTTTTTGGAACCAGTTTCTGCTCACTGTTTAGAGGGGAACAATTGCTGCTTCAGTCTCTGTCAGAACACTTTTCCCAGGACTGACCCTCCTGTCTTGCAGGATCTGTGAGCCCTGAAGCCCAAGAGACATCTGCAGGAGCGGGAAGGGGGAGAGAAAGGGAGCCCTTGGGCTATGCCTCTGCTGCTGAGCTGGGCTGGGCTCCTGGGATACAGGGAGCTCATACAAGTAGCTCATACAGGAACAGCTTGCACAGTTCAGCAGGGCTGGGCACCGGGGCAGGTGACAGTAAGAGGAGAGAAGGGTGAAAGATACAACACAATGTATAGAGGGGGACAAATCTGAGTTGGCTGGAGGAGCAATGTTCACAGACATTAATGTGGTAAGGCTCTGGCTGGCTGGGCAATGTGAATAAGTATCCTGGAAAGGCTTTCTGGATCAGGGACATCCCATACTTCTTTATTGTGGAGAAGGACCTGCTCCAGATGAGTGCTTCCCTGCTGCAGAACCAAAGCACAGCCCTGAGGGCTCTGTGTCCCACGTCGGCTGCAGGCTGGGCAACCAGGGGTGCAGCCGGGTGCCCAGGGCTGTCCTGCAGAGCAGGTTCCTTGCTGTGCCCCAGGAGCTGTGTGCTGGGACTCTGCCACCTGCCAGGCTCAGCACTCAGTCTGTCCGGGGAGCTGCCCAGGGTGCTGCGGGGAGACGTGTGGGGAGAAGGAGCTCCCTGGCAGGACAAGGGCCTTCTGCTGCCTGAGCTGCTGCCTGGGGCTGGGGCCTCACAATTTACAGTGCTCCAAGGCACAACCATGGGACTTTCCTACAGCAGAAATAGGGCAGGGTTCACCTGCTTCAGTGTGGGCTTTCCTTATTCACTGGTTTTAGTTTCTGCTCCTCTGTCTCAGCAGAAATAGAAATAAATGCTGTGATTTCAGAGAAGTGATGGATATGGCCAAGCCATCATTTTGAGGTTTATCAGGATGCACAGCAAGATCCTTTACTGCTCCTCAGCCCATGGAAATCACCATCACCCCATGCTCAGTTTCATCAGGTTCCATGTGACCTGGCCCTTAGCATCTGCACACATCGAGGTGCCCCAGGGCAGTGTCCCGATGTCAGGAGGCGTCTGCAGGGCAGAGCTGAGCCCACAGCAGCTGGAATGGACTCTGTGAGCTCAAGGAAGGGATGTGGGGACAAAGAAACAGCTGCAGGCAGGGACAGCTGCAGGCAGCAGAGACATGGGCAGGGAGAGAGAGGGACCTGTTGCCAGAAAGATGGTGGGAGGGGTATTTGGGCACCTCCCTGCCATCTCTGAAGTGCAGACACCTTCCCTGCAGCAACTTCCTGGCCTGTTCATAAAGTTGGTTATAATTGCCACTTGACTCGGTTGGTTGGTGAGAATTCAGGTGCATCTCAAACACTGATGCTGTGGGTTCTGTCATGCAGATATGTCCATGGGGGAAACGCATTCATTTCTCCCCTTAACCTTTGAGACTCTGGGAAATGTTATGTGTGGGTCTGGTAATGAACTGACATTCCCTTCAGGACACCCCATTCTTGGGACATTCAATTTTCTTTTCTTTTTTTTTTTTTTTTTTTTTTTGTGTGTGTGTCTGCAGGTGGCCCTGAATCTCCCATAGCATCTCTGTGTTAACCAGCAGCCCCATGGAGAGAACACCTCAGTGTTAAGGCCATGGAAATGAGCACTGAACACTCTGTGCCCCCGGTGAAGAAAGGAGAGCTGAGTTGCTGAGTTCCTCCTCAGTTATGATGAGAAAGGAAACGGATTTAGAGTTCTGCACTTCTAACCTGGATTCCTCAGCTCTCAGCAGAATCCAAAATCTTTTCATGGGAACAGCTGAGTGTGACCATCCACTGGTGCTAGCACAGGGCAGCCATGACCTTGACTGAAAGACAAACCAGCTTACCTCACTGCACTGAGGGACAGTGTCTCGCTGGACCCAAGATATTTCACTTGGCATGCATTGCAAATGCCAAGAATTTCTGCTTTAAAACCAATCCTAATGTGTTGTGGGGCAAGAAGGGAAAAATAAAGAAAGCAATACCACAGAGCCCTGCTATACTTTGTGAAACTGAGAAAAAAACTGCTTTATATCTCATGTATTTTAATCTGAGATCACTCTGTATTTTTACTTTCTTCTTGCTTTTGGCCAGGACTGACACCAACACACTCCACAGCAGAGCTCTCTGTTCCCAGTGGCATCCTCAGTCAGCAGCAACCAGGGCTCAAGCAAAGATCTTTCAGAAAAGGCAGAGGCAGTTAGGGAGGTTTCAGCAAGATATGAAGCAGGCTTTTCTCAAAGAGATCTACTATAATGTTGTATTGCTTTTCCTTCCTTTATCAGGTCCCCATGCCCAGAGGCAGCAGATGCCTAACAGCAGCTCCATCAGTGAGTTCCTCCTCCTGACATTCGCAGACACACGGGAGCTGCAGCTCCTGCTCTTCTGGCTCTTCCTGGGCATCTACCTGGCTGCCTTCCTGAGCAACTCCCTCATCAGCACAGCCATAGCTTGTGACCACCGCCTGCACACCCCCATGTACTTCTTCCTCCTCAACCTCGCCCTCCTTGACCTGGGCTGAATCTCCACCACTCTCCTCAAAGCCATGGCCAATGCCCTCTGGGACACCAGGGACATCTCCTATGCTGGATGTGCTGCACAGTGCTTTCTGTTTGTCTTTCTGATTTCAGCAGAATATTTTCTTCTCACTGTGATGTCCTATGACTGCTACATTGCCATCTGCAAGCCCCTGCACTACAGGACCCTCCTGGGCAGCAGAGCTTGTGCCACCATGGCAGCAGCTGCCTGGGTCAGTGGGATTCACAATGCTCTATTGTACACTGCTAATACATTTTCACTGCCACTCTGCCAAGGCAATGCTGTGGACCAGTTCTTCTGTGAGATCCCCCAGATCCTCAAACTCTCCTGCTCAGAATCCCACCTCGGGGAAATTTGGGCTACTGTAGTTGGTGTCTCTTTAGCATTTGGATGTTTTGTTTTCATTGTTCTGACCTATGTGCAGATCTTCAAGGCTGTGCTGAGGATGCCCTCTGAGCAGGGACAGCACAAAGCCTTTTCCACGTGCCTCCCCCACCTGGCTGTGCTATCCCTGTTTGTCACCTCTGCCATGTTTGCCTGTCTGAAGCCCTCCTCCATTTCCTCCTCGTCCCTGGATCTGGTGGTGGCAGTTCTATACTCACTGATTCCTCCAACCTTGAACCTTGAACCCCCTCATCTACAGTGTTAGAAACAAGGAGCTCAAATGTGCTGTTAGGAAAGTCACTTCACAAATGTTTCTGAATTGTGATCAGTTTACTCTCTGTTTTTGCAGTCTTTAGTGTCATTACATTTCTTGTTCTGTGAGATAAATATTTTTTATTCATCCCAGTTCTACTGAGGAATGGATTTGCTTTATTTTGTTTCCAGTTATAGAAATGTGTTTCTAAACATATATCAGTGCTGACCCTCTTAACATCTGCTTAATAAAATGGGATTTCTACAGTGCACTGCCTGAAGTTTCCTGAAGATTGTAGAGAGGCATTGCAGAAAGGTCGTGACAAATTAAAAGCTGGGCTATCACCAATTACATGAAGTTTTAACAAACGAAAGTGTGAGATTCTGCACTTGGGATGGGGCAACCCTGTCTGTGTGTACAGACTGGGACACAAGGGGCTGGGGAGCAGCTCTGGAAAAGGGATCTGGACACTCATCATATATATAGAGTTTGTCACCTGCGTGGATGTGCTGGTGTGAGATGAGGTCGGAATTGCTCCTGAAGCTCTCCTCACACTCAGAGCATTTGTAGGGTTTCTGTCCTCTGTGTGCACGCTGGTGAATCATGACTTGTGAACTGTTTCTGAAGGCTTTTGCACACACAGGACACTTGCAGCGTCTTTCTCCTGTGTGGACACGTTGGTGGATTGTGAGTTGGGAACTCCTTTTAAAGCCTTTTGCACACTGGTGGCACTTGAACTCAAAACTGTTTTGTAGCCCTTCCCACAAAAGGGACACTTATATGGTCTCTCTCCTTTGTGGATGTGCTGGTGAGTAGTGAAGTAGGAGCTGGTTTTGTAGCCCTTCCCACAAAAGGGACACTTATATGGTCTCTCTCCTTTGTGGATGTGCTGGTGAGTAGTGAAGTAGGAGCTGGTTTTGTAGCCCTTCCCACACTGCAGGCACTTGTAGGGTCTCTCTCCCGTGTGCACACGATGGGGAGTCACAAGGTGGGATCTACTCTTGAAGCCCTTTGCACACACAGTGCACTTGTAGGATCTCTCTCCAGTGTGGATGCGCTGGTGGACTATGAAGTGGGAACTGCTTCTGAAGCTCTTTTCACAGTCAAGGCATTTATAGGGTCTGTCTTCTGAGGGGACACACTCATGGGAATGGAGGTGATAACTCCTTTTGAAACTCTTCTCACACGTGGCACACTTGAAGGGTTTGTCTCCTGCGTGGCTGCGCTGATGGATAGCAAGGTAGGAATGATCCTTAAAGCCTTTCCCACACTCATTGCATGGGAACTGCCTGTTCTTCTGGCAAACTTCCTTGGTGCTCAGCTCTTTAGGCTGCTTTTGACCTTTGCCACAGTCCAGGGTTTCTCTCACTCTCTTTCCTGGATGGTTTCCCCCTGGCTTCTGCTTCTTCAAGGGCTTTCCTTGCTCCAGGCCCCCTTGGAATTCACTTCTGGTTTTTCCAAGAGAGATACTGTCCCACAGACTTTTGGCTACACCACTCTCCTGCAGATTCTCCTTCAAATTCGTGATCCCATCACCTGCGGGATGACAGAGGAAATCCAGATCTAGCTTATTGTGCCCAAAACATGCCCCAGCTGATCCCACAGGGGCGTCCGCCAACCCCAACCTCCTCCTTTCCCCCACCACCTCACCTGGGCAGATGTCTCCTGCCATGTCCTTCAGAGTGTGTACATCTGGGATCCAGGGATCTTCCCCTCCTTCAAGCAGGGAGATCACCACGGGTTTAGATGCTTAAATGATACAAACAGTGGAGATGAAAGCATTTCCTTGAATTTGGTAAAGCTGCTTATGCAATACCTCCACTATGCGCTCCTCCCCTTCTGTGAAACCACATTTAGGCCCTGAGTGACACGAGGCCAACACATACCGGCTTGCTTCAGAGTGTAGTAGGACTTTCCTCCTCTGAAGATTATGCAGGGGCTTTTTTAAAAAAACATGATACACAGCAACGCAAGGGGAGCATGCAGGGGGCTGATCCTCCCCCTCCTGAATGATGCCAGAGTGACGGCAGTGAATCTGAGTCTTCTATCAGAGTGGTAAGCATACTAATGGCTTCTGAAATTCATGCACGCATTTTTTGGTGCGTCAGTCAACAGGTAATTTTAACATATTTAATCTTTGTCCTGCTTGCAGAGGCTCATTCTGCACAGCCTGAGGTGCCCTGACAAGCAAGAAAGGCAGCAAAGCCCTCACCCAGCGAGGCTATGCACTCATACGTCTCCAGCATCACGTCCCGGTAGAGCGCTCGCTGCGCAGGGTCCAGCAGCGCCCACTCCTCCTTGCTGAAATACACGGCCACCTCCGCAAAGCTCACGGGTTCCTGCAAGCAAACAGCTCCTTGCTGCGACCACCTGGGGCCTGGGGAAGCAGCTTGTTGAGGAGAGAAACCCCAGCCCCAGCAGCTTCTCAAACAGCAGCACACAAATGCTGCACAAGAGCATCCCATTCTCCCCCTGCAGCCACATCCCTTGCACCTCTGCCTCGCTGGCTGCTTCCCCAAGCCCCTACCTGGGATGGATGCACTGTGGCCATTTGCTGCCCTCCTGCAGGCTGGCACGATCGCAAGTGAAAGGCAGGGAGCCTGCTGGGACAAGAGGAACAGTAGGGCAGTTCTGAGGGAATGCAGCAGTCCCCATCCAAGCCAGCCCTCCCAGCTGTGGCGGGTGAACCCGGCAGCAGCTCAGCACCACACCGCCCTTTGCTCGCTGCCCCCACAGTGGGATGAGGAGGAGAACCGGAAGCAAAACAGAATTTGTGTGTTGAAATAATACCTACTGACCAAAACAGGAAAGAAAACAGAAACAAATATACAATTAAATAAAAGAAGCGTATGTACATATATATACACAATGCAGTTACTCATTACCCGCTGTCTGACTGATGCCCAGCAAGCCCCGAGCAGCAGCTCCCCCAACACCTCCCACATCTGTATTTTTTTTTCTTTTTTTCATCATACTATTTTCTCCCCCTGTTCCTTTTTGGGAGGAGGAGTGAGTGAGCCAGGTGGTGGTGCTCGGCTCTCTGCTGCTGTTCAACCACCACACTCAGGTGTCCTCTGTCTCCTGGGATGCAAATGCAAGGAGGAGTGCAGAGTGCTTGTGCAGAGAACGGAATTGGAGCCCAGTGCCTGAGCCGGTGCAGCAGCTGTGTGTGAAAGGGACCTTCAGTTGCAGGGAGATCCTGAAAAAAAACCTTGGGAGCAGCCTGCATGATGAAGGCGGCCCTGGCCTGTAGTTCAGAGGGTAGCAGAAGCCTCAGAACAAGTGAGCGATCAAGCCAACTGCTTGCCAAACAACAGGTAGCATGACAAGTGCCACTAGAGGAAGATCCTGCCTGTTGGATCCCCTGGGGGTATTTGGGGGCTAGTGGAGTGGGAAAAGAAAATTACCTACTTGGAGGCTTTAGATAAGAGCCATAAAGGAGGTTGGGATTCTCATCACAAACGGGAATCCATTCATACAGGTGTACCAGACAAAGTCATTTCACGGCTTTCTTGGCATGAAGGAAAGATAGAAGCATAGTTCCAGCTATGCTGTATTAGAGGGCATTGTATTCACTCATGAGGGCGGGGGGACATGAGCTTTCGGGGCTTTTTTTCTTGCAGGTGATGTGTCAGGGAGATTTTGGGGGTTCTCTCTCACTGGAGGTGCCATGAGGAGCTTTTGTAGGATGGATGGCATGTGTGATTGGTGTAGGAGCTTTTTTGGGGTGTGGGAAGTTCTGGGAGTGTCACATGTGAGTGGGGTTGCAGGGATTGCTTGAGGGCTGTGACACACGGAGCGATGCCAGGAGCTTTCAAGGGACGTCACCCTCAGCGTCCATTGGAAATGACTTCACCTTTCCCTTCATCTCACCTGTCAGCGAGCGTGATGTTCACAGCTGGGGAGATCCTGGGCCTGCATGAGAGCCCCCACAAAATCTCCTGCACCACCACCCCCTCCCCCGCGAATGCCGCCCCCAGCATCCTCCCAACCTTCCCACACCCCTCGACCTCCCACGGCCGCGGGCCGGGCCGGGCTTGGCTCCTCCCGCGGGGATGCGCGGGGCCTCCGGAGCGGCTGCGGGACCGTACGGGGCGGACGGCGCTGCGGTGAGCGGGGCTGTCCGAGCGGCGGGGGGGGGCCCGTGGGTGCGTGCGGGTCCGGTGGGTGCGTGCGGGCCCCCGGTCAGCGCGGCGCTGCGGGTCCGCTCCGCCTCGGTGCTGTCGGATGGCGCCGTGCTGAACCCGGCAGCGGCGCGGCACCGCAGCGCTGTGCGCTCCCTGCCCGCCCCGTGGCCTGGGGGAGACTGGGGACGGCGAAGCAAAGAGGAACTCGTGGCGGGAGGCAAAAGCTGTTGAGTGAGACAGAAAGGGAAGAGAGAAGAGGAAAAATCAAGTGATAGCGATGAGATCAATGTACACGTACACGTAGGTGACTCTGAAAGTAATGCCTCGTTGTTATTTCCGTGGAAACTGTCATAGATACAAAGAGCACAATAAGACTGTCTGATAGAGCAAATTCTCAGCTACAAATCTCTCTTTCTCAGTGTAGGCACCACCATTACCTCTGCATTTTCTCCAGCAATGAACAAGAGCCTGCAGGCCACGCTCGTAAAAGTCTGCACCGGCAGATTTTTTGCAGCTGCTATGACAGCATCGTTGCTAGGAGACTGTTGCCCACTCAGTCCATCTTTCATCGGCATGAACAGATGACAGTCAGAAGGCGCCAAATCCAGACTGTGTGGTGGATGTGATAGGGCAGTCCAGCCAAGCTTGGCAATGTGTTCCATGGCTTTCAAACTGGTATGGGGCCTGCTGTTATTGTGTTGAAAGAGAAAGGTGGATGTCTTGTCCCATCCCTCTCTGTGAGTTGTGAGAAGGGTGAATTTATCTCTTCTCCCAAACAGGGCACTCCCTGCTTGGCAGGAGTTGCTGGCACAGCAGAGTCAGGCAGTGACTCGGAGGAATAATACGAGACAATTTATTAGAGGAATAGTACGAGACAATTTATTGAACTTTCTAACAACAAGCAGTCAACTACTCGAGGTAAAATTACACAACTTTCTAAAAACAATTAACTATTTCAAGGCAAGATTAGGCAACTTTCTAATGACAATTAATGATATGGAACAAGAATACTTTGGCACTTCCTTATCAAATTTAGGAAATGGCCACTAAAGAAATGAGTAAAAAAAGATAGGAAAAAGAGAAGGAAGAAAAGAAAGAAAAGAGAGGAAATAGAGAAAAGCAGGGAAAGAGTGAGAGACGGAGAGATGGACAGAGAAAAGAGATCACCAGTCTGTTTCAAGGAGTTCTAGCACTGGGCCCACCAGCAGTGAAGGAGGAGTGGGGGTGGTCGTGCACCCTTTTATGCCTGCTGGGTTTGCAGGTACACTGTCCCAAAAGGCATAAACAAGCAAGTTTGCAATAAGAAATGTTATGTAAAATAAATTTGTAGCACAAACTGTCTTGCTGGAAAGTAGGCCTGGTTTTTGGACAAAGTAATCTCACAGGATCCGCGCTTTGCAAACTTTGATTTGTTGTCTTGGCAACGCTATGTGTTGGAGACATACCAAGTGTATCACAGAAAGTCAGACGATGTTTTTCATTAGTCCATGACTGTTCACCACATGGCTTGAACACCTCAAGAGTATGGTGATCTGAATATAGCAGGTAGAGCAGTGGAAGAGAAGGAATGAGGGGAGAAGAGGGAAAAAAACAGGATAAGAATGGAAAAGAGAGTGAGAGAGAGATGAGGATGAGAAGAGAGGAGGGAAAGAAGAAAAAAGTATGAGAAAAGAAAGGAAAAAAGGCTTTCTGGAAGTCATATCACCTATGACTATACTAGTCAGTAAAAATAGGAGAATACTTAAAACCATAACTTCAATATTTGTAAGCCATTTTTCCCTTTTCCCACCCTACAAGTCTGGTGGAAAAGAGGGTCTAAAGTTCATCTTCGAAAGTGGCAATACAAACACAATGAACAGAGAAGGAGTAGAGAGAGAAG
>NW_018364554.1:5059-65341 GCF_002078875.1 Numida meleagris | reverse complement strand
TCGACCCTGCTTGTCACTCCAGTGTTAAATATGAATCAAATTTTCCATTTTAACACCCCCAAGCCAATCGAAATGGTGCAAGATGTATAGCAGTTTGCCAAGTCCAAGTATAATTACAGTTTACAATATGAATTTTTGGTTCTGTGGAGAGGAGTGTACCTTTCAGAGGATAGTGTATGTAGTGTACCCCACAGTAAGCAAACTTGAAGCCATCTAAGACATCATTGTAAGTATGGTTACATAGAGGATCTTGATTTCTGAAGCCATAAGAGGGATAACCCCAACACATACATGTATCTCATCTTAACTCATATGTTTTCCAACAGCCATGTTTCAGGTGGAGCCCTAGGACCAGTAGTACAGTTAATGACTGTGGCACTGAAAATGGGCAGAAGCATCCTGTTGAGGGGAATTTTTATATTCTAGAGGCTTTATGATGGGTTTATCTAGCAACCACATCCATTGGATATTAGATAAGTCTCCTGGACTGTTTCCCAAAGTGCTGGGAAGTTGGGTGCAGCATGAAAGAGTTACATAAGAGTTGCTTCATAGTAATTGAGTTGCTTCATAGTAATTGAGTTGCTTGAAAGGGTGAAAAAAGGGAAAGGCATGGCTATGCAGGACATCTTGATTGGCCAGGACGACTTGCAAAACTCCATTTTGTGTTGTCCTGTAAGTGAAATGTAGCAGTGAGTGGAATGTGCTGATGTCCCTCCCTTCAAATTGAGGTAGAGATAGGTCATCACTGGATCTATACTCAAAGAAGTAGGTATCATTCAGGGTGAAACTTAATATGCCAGGCCAAAGACAGGTCTCAGTATAACCCTTGTGAGGAGAAGATCTGCTTTTCACGTGATAATGTTCATTATGCTGTCCGTCCTTCCCCATATCAAGGTGGCCAGAAACACAACATAGGGGGTCTCTATACTCTGATGTCTTGCTGGATCAAGAGTTGTATTTAGTGGAGTAACAAGAAATCATATCCCTTGTTCAAAGGACTTGGGGAGGGTCCCTTATTGGTGTGGTTCCGAACTCTCACAAATCCCTGAGTCAGCTCCCACACGGGGTCTGGAGGATTAGTGTCTCCACTCCCCCTTGGCCCACGAGGAGTGAATGGATCCAAGAACTGACATCCTTGCTCATATCCACACCAGCCTGTGCATATTACTGTCATGGAGACTAGAATACACACCATAATCGAGTGGCATATCCAGCGCTTCAGCATAGGGGTCTTCAATCAAGAATTGCAGTCAGATATGCGACTCAAAAATCTGATCATGTCTCCTTATTAGACTTTTCTAAGACCTCTCTTTCAAAAGAAAAATATCCCTCACTTCACAACGACACCTTATTCATATCATTGCTTTTTCACAGTATGCACATTTGTGAACAATCGTCAAGAATGAAGTACAGGAAGAGTAAAATTTCATCAAAAAACACTGATAAACAACTTGAGAGCTCTCTGTGAATTGCAGCCGCCGCCATTGAACAAAACTGATGCATTGGTTTCACAAAAGCAAGGCCAAATATCTCATGCCTTTATGTTTTTGTTTGTCTCTTTTTTTAATGTTTTAAGAAAAATATTAAAAATTAGAATGTTTTGTTACTTATATATTGATGATATTGTGTATTTTATGAAGGATACTCTGAAAGTAATGCCTCCTTTTTTATTATGTTGGCCCATGATGTCAGAGATGGATGTTGGTGATGTGGCAGTAGAGGCTGAAGCTTCCCACCAAGTTTTGTTGCTGTGTGACAGATGGCAGCAGAGGGCCAATCTGACAAAGTGTTCCCTGACATGGAAGCATGTATGAAGCAAAGATGTGTCACTGAATTACTCCATGCAGAAAAAGTGGCACCCACGGACATTCATTGATGCTTGCTGAATGTTTATGAAAACCAAACAGTGAATGTGAGCAGAGTGAAGTGGTGGGTGGTGTGTTTCATCACTAGAGATAGTGGGTCAGCTTTGAAGGAACAGATTTTTATGAGCGTGGCATGCAGGCATTTCTTCATTGCTTGCAAAAAATGCATAGCTAATGGTGGTGTCTGTGTGGAAAAATAATTTTTTGTAGTTGAGAATTTGCTCTGTTAAAAAGTGTAATTGTGCTCTTTGTATCTGTTGTAGTTTCCTGGGAATTAACTAGGAGGCATTACTTTTGAAGCAACTTATGTATATGTGCCAAGACATGAAATGACCTTGCTCCATGCCTCTGCACATATGGATTCCCATTGGTGATGAGAATCCCAACCTTGTTTATGGCTCTTATCTAAAGCCTCCAAGTAGGTAATTTTCTTTTCCCACTCCACCAGCCCCCAAATACCCTCAGGGGAACCAACAGGCAGGATCTTCCTCTAGTGGCACTTGTCATGCTACCTGTTGTTTGGCAAGCAGTTGGCTTGATCGCTCACTTGTTCTGAGGCTTCTGCTACCCTCTGAACTACAGGCCAGGGCCGCCTTCATCATGCAAGGCTGCTCCCAAGGTTTTTTTTTCAGGATCTCCCTGCAACTGAAGGTCCCTTTCACACACAGCTGCTGCACCGGCTCAGGCACTGGGCTCCAATTCCGTTCTCTGCACAAGCACTCTGCACTCCTCCTTGCATTTGCATCCCAGGAGACAGAGGACACCTGAGTGTGGTGGTTGGACAGCAGCAGAGAGCCAAGTACCACTACCTGGCTCACTCACTCCTCCTCCCAAAAAGGAACAGGGGGAGAAAATAGTATGATGAAAAAAAGAAAAAAAAAATACAGATGTGGGAGGTGTTGGGGGAGCTGCTGCTCGGGGCTTGCTGGGCATCAGTCAGACAGCGGGTAATGAGTAACTGCATTGTGTATATATATGTACATACGCTTCTTTTATTTAATTGTATATTTGTTTCTGTTTTCTTTCCTGTTTTGGTCAGTAGGTATTATTTCAACACACAAATTCTGTTTTGCTTCCGGTTCTCCTCCTCATCCCACTGTGGGGAGGGCTGGGTTGGATGGGGACTGCTGCATTCCCTCAGAACTGCCCTACTGTTCCTCTTGTCCCAGGAGGCTCCCTGCCTTTCACTTGCGATCGTGCCAGCCTGCAGGAGGGCAGCAAATGGCCACAGCGCATCCATCCCAGGTAGGGGCTTGGGGAAGCAGCCAGCGAGGCAGAGGTGCAAGGGATGTGACTGCAGCGGGAGAATGGGATGCTCTTGTGCAGCATTTGTGTGCTGCTGTTTGAGAAGTTGCTGGGGCTGGGGTTTCTCTTCTCAACAAGCTGCTTCCCCAGGCCCCAGGTGGTCGCAGCAAGGAGCTGTTTGCTTGCAGGAGCCCGTGAGCTTTGCGGAGGTGGCCGTGTATTTCAGCAGGGAGGAGTGGGCGCTGCTGGACCCTGCGCAGCGAGCGCTCTACCGGGACGTGATGCTGGAGACGTATGAGTGCATAGCCTCGCTGGGTGAGGGCTTTGCTGCCTTTCTTGCTTGTCAGGGCACCTCAGGCTGTGCAGAATGAGCCTCTGCAAGCAGGACAAAGATTAAATATGTTAAAATTACCTGTTGACTGACGCACCAAAAAATGCGTGCATGAATTTCAGAAGCCATTAGTATGCTTAGCACTCTGATAGAAGACCCAGATTCACTGCCGTCACTCTGGCATCATTCAGGAGGGGGAGGATCAGCCCCCTGCATGCTCCCCTTGCGTTGCTGTGTATCATGTTTTTTTAAAAAAGCCCCTGCATAATCTTAAGAGGAGGAAAGTCCTACTACACTCTGAAGCAAGCCGGTATGTGTTGGCCTCGTGTCACTCAGGGCCTAAATGTGGTTTCACAGAAGGGGAGGAGCACATAGTGGAGGTATTGCATAAGCAGCTTTACCAAAATCAAGGAAATGCTTTCATCTCCACTGTTTGTATCATTTAAGCATCTAAACCCGTGGTGATCTCCCTGCTTGAAGGAGGGGACGAATCCTGGATCCCAGATGTGTGCAGCCCAGAGGAGAGCTCAGCCCAGGTGAGCTGTGGAGGGAAAGGAGGAGGTTGGGGTTGGCGGACGCCCCTGTGGGATCAGCTGGGGCATGTTTTGGGCACAATAAGCTAGATCTGGATTTCCTCTGTCATCCCGCAGGTGATGAGATCACGAATTTGAAGGAGAATCTGCAGGAGAGTGTTGTAGCCAAAAGTCTGTGGGATAGTATTTTTCTTGGAAAATCCAGAAGTGAATTCCAAGGGGGCCTGGAGCAAGGAAAGCCCTTGAAGAAGCAGAAGCCAGGGGGAAACCATCCAGGAAAGAGAGTGAGAGAAACCCTGGACTGTGGCAAAGGTCAAAAGCAGCCTAAAGAGCTGAGCACCAAGGAAGTTTGCCAGAAGAACAGGCAGTTCCCATGCAATGAGTGTGGGAAAGGCTTTAAGGATCGTTCCTACCTTGCTATCCATCAGCGCAGCCACGCAGGAGACAAACCCTTCAAGTGTGCCACGTGTGAGAAGAGCTTCAAAAGCAGTTCTCAGCTTGATTACCATGAGCGCATCCACTCAGAATACAGACCCTACAAGTGCCCTGAGTGTGAGAAGGGCTTCAGAAGCAGTTCCAACCTCCTGATCCATGAGCGCATCCACACTGGAGAGAGACCATTCAAATGCTCTGAATGTTCAAAGGGCTTCAAAAGAAGATCCCACCTCGTGATCCATCTACGCGTTCACGCAGGAGAGAGACCCTACAGTTGTCCAGAGTGTGGGAAGGGCTACAAAACCAGTTCCCACCTTATGACCCACCAGCGCATCCATACAGGAGACAGACCCTACAAATGTTCCATTTGTGGAAAGGGTTACAAAAGCAGTTTTGAATTTAAATGCCACCAGCGTATCCACACAGGAGAAAGACCTTACAAGTGTTCTGAGTGTGCAAAAGACTACAAAACTAGTTACCAACTCATGATCCACCAGCGTATCCACACAGGAGAAAGACCCTACAAGTGCCCTGAATGTGCAAAGGGCTTCAAAAGCAAGTCTCAACTCATGGTCCACCAGCGCATCCACACGGGAGAAAAACGCTACAAGTGTCCAGTGTGTGCAAAAGCCTTCAGAAACAGTTCCCAAGTCATGATTCACCAGCGTACCCACAGAGGACAGAAACCGTACAAATGCTCTGAGTGTGAGGAGAGCTTCAGGAGCAATTCCGACCTCATCTCCCACCAGCACATCCACGCAGGAGACAAACTCTATATATGTGACAAGTGTGGAAAGGGCTACAAAAGGAGTTCCACGCTGCTCTCCCACATGCAGATCCCCACAGGAGACAAGCACTATAAGTGTCCTGAGTGTGAGAAAGACTGTGCTTGACAGTTTTCTGTGGTATCCCCATTCTCAGTGGCATTCTTCAGCCAATAAAGAAGAATATCCTTTTGACAATGAACATATTCACTGTGCAGTCCTGAGGTGAGGTCCAGGCAGGGATTTCAAAGGCCAGTGATGCCTCAACACACAGCAGTGTCTCTCTGACTGGGTTTTGCATCAGAAGCGTCCTCTGGAGAACCATGGTCTGCTCTGAGCATGGAGAACTTGACAGTGAGATCAGATCAGTCAGTACTTTCTCCTGACCCAGCACTGATGCCCACTCGTGGTGATGTTTTTTCCCTTAAAACAATTGGGAATTTCCCTTTGTGCCCTTTCAGCTTCTTGTCCTCACTTTTGTCTTTTTCTCCCCCCTCTGCACCCATGCCAGATGGCCACACCTCCTCTGAGCAAGCACAATTGTTCTTGATCTGGCTGGGATGGAGTTAATGGGACTCTGCTGCCTGGCAGTCTCAGCACTCAGTCTGCCAGGGAGCTGCCCAGGGCACTGTGGGGAGATGTGTGGGGGTAAGGAGTCCCCAGGCTGGGCAGGAGCCTTCTGCTGCCAAAGGTTGCTGCGTGGAATAGGGAGCTCACTGCTCCACAGGACCCCAGGGTACTTTTGGTGGGGCTTTGCAAGATGAGAGATATATGCAGGGGTTACCTGGTTCAAGTCTGGATTTCTTGAGTCTCTCCTTTTGGTTTTCTTTGCCTCAGAAGGAGTAAAAATAGAGGCTGTACTGTCCAAGAAAATACTGAGAATCTTAAGCCTTACGCTCCCCCAGGATGTTCTTTTACTACCCCTCTATCATTGCATGTGCAGTGTCACCAGGGCCTGTGTGACATGTCCCTTAGCACCTGCACGCATCGAAATAGCCTTGAGCAGTGCCCTGCTGCCAGGAGGGGTCTGCAAGGCAGAGCTAAGCGCACAGCAGCTGTGAGGGGCTCTGCGAGCTCCAGAGAGGAGATGTGGGGACAGACATAGAGAAAGGGACATCTGCAGACAGCAGAGACATGAGCAGGGAGAGGGAGCTGCCCCTGGAAATGCCATGGGGCTGGGGATATGGGCACCTCCATGCCAAAACCACAGTGCATATCCTTTCCCCATAGCAACCCTGTGGTCTGCTGTCCATCTCCAGCATAGATCTCCATCCTTAACAGCATTGGAATCTTGCAGTGTGCCTTTGAATTCATCAGTTTTGGGGTCAGCATTCAGCTGCAGCTCAGATAATGATGTAGTTTCCATCACGCAGATACATCAATGGAGGAAGAGCATCCATGTCCTAACCCTTTGGGCTCTGTTAAATGCTGTGTTTGGAGCAGGGAATCAGCTGATTCATGTCAGGACAGCACATTTTCAGTATGTTTGAGTCTTTCCCTGGTGTGTTCTACCATGCTGTAGGCTGCCCTGCACAAGGGCACAGCTCTGCTGCAAAAGCTCTGTTATCTAGCATCCTGATGGAGAAGACATCTAAAATGCTAATAAGATGGAAATGCTGCTGGATAGCTCTGTGTGTGCAGCTGCAATGACTCTTCTGTATGCCTGGCAAGAAAGGGAGTACTGAGATCTTCTTCAGGTATGTGAAAATTGAGACGTTTGGAGTACTGCACCTTGAACCTGGATTCCTGTGCTATCAGCAGCATCCAGAGTCATGTAGGGGAACATCTGAGTTCACATATCCTCAGAAGTGCAAGCATGGGCCAGCTGAGACCAGGACTGATGGGTACACCAGCTGTCCTCACTCTATGCTGTGGACCAGTCCCTTTGTCTCTCAGCACCTGTATTTTTTTTTGCTTGATGGGCATTACAGATTTCAAAGATTTCTGCTTTAAAAACACTTCTCAGTTGTGATGGTGCAAGTAGAAATACATAAAATCATATCCACAGAGGAATGCTCTTTGGTCAGGTGAACTGGGAGTAACCATGCTGAGGAGCATTTTATCATGAGTGGATTGAATCTGAGATCACACTGAAATTCTATTTACCTGTTGATGTAGTGCAGTAGGACTCCTTCAGAGTCCACGCCAGAGTCTCCTGATCTTTATTGCACCCTCAGGTTGCTCTAGCAACAGTTCAGGCAAGGGGCTTGCAAAGGTCTCCATGAAAGGGAAGTAGTTTTTTTTCATAGAAGTACACCCTAACATTTTACTGTTTTTCCTTTCATAAATAGGTCATTGTGTCCAGAGACTGTAACAAAGGTGCAACAGCAGCTCCATCACCAAGTTCTCCCTCCTGGCACATGCAGACACACAGCAGCTGCAGCTCCTGCAGTTCTGGATCTTCCTCTGCATCTGCCTGGCTGCCCTCCTGGGCTACAGCCTCTTCATCACAGCTGTAGCCTGCGACCACTGCCTGCACACCCCCATGTACTAATTCCTCCTCAGCCTTGCCCTCCTTGATCTGGGCTGCATCTCCTCCATTTTCCCCAAAGCCACGGCCAGTTCTCTCTGAGACATCAGAGCCATTTCTGACACAGGATGTGTTGCCCTGGACTTTTTCATTTTCTTCTTGCTTACAGCAGAGTATTCCCTACTCGTTGTCATGTCATATGAACGCTATGTGGCCATCTGCAAGCCTCTGCACTGTGGGACTTTCCTGGGCAGCAGAGCTTGCGGTAATAAGCATGAACTCCTGCCTTAGGGGAGTTTGGGCTATTATGACTGGTGTCTGTGTTGCATTTGGGTGCTGTCTTTTCATTCTTTTCTCCTCTGTGCAGATTTTCAGGGATGTGCTCAAGATACCCTCTGAGCATGGATGGCACAAAGCCTTTTCCACATGCCTCCCTCATGTGGCTGTGGTCTCCCTGTTCATCAGCACTGCCATGTTTGCCTACCTGAAGCCCCATTCGTTCTCTTCCCCCTCTCTGGACTTGGTGGTGGCAGTTCTGTACTCGGTAGTGCCTCCATCAATGAACCTCCTCATCTACAGCAGGAAGAACAAGGAGTTCAAAGGTGCTCTTCAGAAAATGATTTTACAGATGTTTTTAATAGAGATAAATGTATCCTCTCTCTTCCCAAATGATTTTGTGCTTATCCCCTGGCAGACCTCATCCTTATTTCATCATCTTTATTATGATTCCTATCTTTATTGCCATGAGCATTTATTATGTTCTTAGAGAAATGTTTGCATTCATCCTGCTTCTACTGTGGAATAAAATTGCTCTGTTAAATTCTGAGGCTATGTCAAACACTAGGTTGGTGCTCTTAGCATCTGCTTTATTAAATTGGATCTCCAGAACACGCTGCCTGAGGACGTGGCTCTTCTTTCAGAGCTGGTGCCAAGAACAGGGCTGAGGTGCTGCACCACAGAAAGCCTGTTGCTCCATGGATTTGGAAGAGAAAAAGCTCATCACAGTACTGTGCGCTGTGAGAGACCAAAGGTAGGATTTAGAAGTAACCTGTTGCTGTCCAATAATGGTGGAGATGGTGAATGGTCACTGAGGTATATCCTCGTGGCAGTCCCACATGTGGCAAGACAGAGAACACCCTCCAGGGAAGGAATATGGAGTTGTGTGGAGCTTCCAGGAGTTCCCCATGGACATCATCTGCCAAGGGTGGGCAGTGACTGGAGGCCCACAAAGAGAGATCAGTCAAGGTGGTTTCACCCAAAGGATAAAATTAAGGTATCCACAGGGAAAGAAGGACACTAATTCCTTTGGGATTCAGTGGAATGGAGAGGGATTACTGTCATTTGCAAGGAAGGAGACCTCTGGCTGCAGCTGGAAAGACACCTGGAAACTTGTAGTATCCCTAGAAAGGTTCTGTAGCCTTTTGGAGCGCTTGTCACAACCATCAAACCCAGTGAGGGAGATGAGTAGTTGTGGTCGCGACCCAGTTGGGTCTGCTCGTGCTTTGCAGCACAGCTAGTGTGGATTCACCTCATGGTCACGGCTGCCTGCAGGAGTGTTGATTTAATTTAGCTTAGTATGGACTGAACTGTCCAGGAAGGCACGAGTTCAGTGGGTCTCTCTTGGATCTTCAGGGACAGTGTTCTCAGAGTCAAGGAACATGTCTATCTGACACAAAGGGACTCCAGCAGGGCCAGGCAGGAGGTTGTCATGGATGAACAGGGACCCCTGTTAGGATTTCAAATTAGGATTTCAAGCAGCAGAAGGAAGTGTAGGGAGGGCAGAAGGGGAATGGGCTGCCCAGGAGACAGATGGAGACCTGGCCTGTGGGTGCAGGAATGGAACCACTGAAGCCAAAGCTCAGCTGGGAATGGAACTATCCAGAGATGACGAGGGCAACGAGAAGGGCTTGTTGAAATACATTGTCAGCACAAGAAAGACAACAAAGGGGAAAAAAAATTCCCAAAATAAAGACAATAGAAATGTAGAAATTCCTCAGATGAGTTTCCCCAGTGAGAGTGTTGGTAGGAAAGGTGCTTTGTTGAGTGGCTGGACATACATTTACCTACACATATAATTATGCATATCTACATATATATATGCTTATATGGAAGGACAGGGAAAGAAGGTGCGATGACATAAGGGAAAATTTGGCTATCCAAAAATAGAGCACTTCATGGAAGCTTTTCTCTTTGATGTCCTTTATTAAGAGGTCAATATATCATAGTGTGACTCTCTGTGCCAAAAGGGCTAAGCTTTGGGACCAGTTTTCTTTAGTATTTTTATCAGTGGTGTGGATGAGAGTACTGAGTGCAGTCTCAGTATGTTTGCAGACGATACCAAGCTAGGTGGGCCTATTGATGTGCTTGAAGGTAGGAAGGCTTTGCAGAGGGATCTGGATAGGTTGGATCAATTGGCCAAGTCCAATTGTATGACATTCAACAAGAGTAAGTGCTGGTTACTGCACTTGGGCAAAAACAACCCCATGAAGTTGTAAGGGCTTGGGGAGGAGTGGCTGGAAAGGTGCCTGGCAGCAAAAGACCTGGGGGTGTCAGGTGCCCAGGTGGTCAAAAAGAACAACTTCCTGGCCTACATCAGAAACTGACATATAGGAGTTGCCAGGGAAACTGAGGTTGTTTAATATGGAGAATAAGGGACTGAGAGGAGACCTCATTGTTCTGTACAACTACCTGAAAGAAGGTTATAGTGAGGAGGGTGTCCGCCTCTTTTCTCAGGTAACAAGTGGTAGGACGTAAGGTCAGGGGAAGTTTATACTGGGCATTAGGAAGAGTTTCTTCATGGAAGGATTGGTCAGTCATCAGAATAGGCTGCCCACAGAAGTAATGGAGTCTCCATCCCTGGAAGTATTTAAGAGATGTGTGGATGTAGCACTATGGGACATGGTTTAGCGATGGGACTTGGTAGATCATTTGATGGCTGGACTTTAGAAGGTCTTTTGCAACCTAGATGATTCTACTGTTCTGTGATTTAATTATGCTATTAAAAGCAAATCCTGGGCAGGAAGAGTTCTGGGGCACTGGGCTTCAGGAAATTTTGAAAATGATCTCTTTTTGTGCTGTAGGGCTTATTATTATTAATTAAAAAAAAATAATATTCCAAGCAACAACAACAAAAAAGAGAAATACTGATCCCTGTGGGACTGATGTACTGGCTTTCTTTGGAAGCTAAGTGAATATAAAGTTGGGATGGAATGCAGTTACTGGGCCACAGACAGCTGGTGCTGTAGTAGATGCCCAGGGACACTCTGCCTGGGATTCACCTGGAGCTCCCAAAGGGCTCTGGCATCCTGCAAATCCTCTGTGATAGCTGCCAATCCCAGGCAAGTACCTCAGGTACACTGAAGCGTATAGAAGTGTCACTGGGTGCTTATGGTGGGACAATAGAGCTCTGCATAAAAACACTTAGATTATGAGCACCTACTGAAATAACAAAATACTATTAATAGAATGTCCATGATTTGCCATGATATCAAGAGTTTTTCAGAGTATGTATTAATAGCAAATTCATATTCCTCTGTACTTGCATTGCCCTGTCTTTGTTTTGCTGTGTACTTAATCTTCCTAATCCTTCATGTATTTCTGCGTGGCCTTACTAAACTGACAATGTCTAAGACCATCTATTCAGCAGTTGATCTGGTCCTGTGCAATGTCTGTTGCTCCCTCATTTCTAATTCCCTTATTCTTTGATCATTCAGATGATATTCCTCTATTCAGCTGCTGCTTCAGGTTTCCCTGAGTTTGTCTGTCTTTCACTTGTCTGTCCACTTCTGTCTTTAGTGTCTGTAGGGGAACTGCTGAGTCATGGCCTGAACCACTGACTGAGCACCTGGAGGAAAGACCCAGTCAGCCCTGGGAGCACAGGTGAAGGCAATTCACCTGTGCAACCAGAAGGGGTGGAGCCAGGCTCCTTGGCCTCATTGAAGGGCTGACTACCCGTGAGGAAGGATCTCTCTCTGGACATCCCTCCTTGGTGGGAGCCTTTCCCTGTGAACCCAGAATCTTCTGATCTGGGTGAGTGATCTATTTCCCTTCCCTTGTCCCACCTTGCTATCGTGCCTGTCCTTCCACCTCTTTGTAACACCTTTTCCATTGTGTTGGTCTTTCTGATCGCTACATTTGGTGAGCCAGGCAGACCAAAATATTAAAATGGCTTTCCTTTTGAATATCTTTAAGTGGGCTAAGGGAGAGAACATCGTCCCTCTAGATAAAACCTTGCCGGGGCACATCCCAGGATTTCTGAGTTCACCCTTTTATGAATTGGCAGCCACAGTTGAAAAATGGGGCCCCTTGTGGGATAGTGGGAATAGTTCTCAGTCCCCATCCTGCATGGCAAAATATTTCTATGGATTAGATAAAAGTATCCTAATTACAAAGGAATGCTGACTGGCTGTGTTCACTGTGGAATGGCCCCTGTTAATGGCTCTAAATCGCGCAGAACATTCGAATAATGCTTTAGAAAATGAGAACCAGCTACTGCATGATTGCATTGAAAATCTTGAGCAAGAGCTTGGCCTCTTGACAGGGAAAAAATCAAGTTTAACTTTCCCCTTAAAACACATACGGAGTATTGCATTGGAATATACTCAGTGCTCTGATCCAGTAGACCTGGGTAATCCAACAGGAAAAATCTCAAGATCAGATCTCGAAGCCCCACTTGAGGTGGATCCCTTCAAGATCCAACTGCAGTGACGCAAAAAAAAAAAAACAAAAAAGGTACAGGATAGACCAGCAGGGGTGCCCCTGATCAATGGCCCCCTGCCCAAACCCATCTGCATGTTACAGCTTGCCTGTATACAGCATCTGAATTGATGGATTTGGTGCAACGATTTTGGCAGAAACCAAGGGGAAGTGTACCGGCTTGGTTACTCTGATTATGGGACATGGGGGCAGAGAGTGCTGTGGTCAGTGGACCAGAAGTTTCCAAGCTCGCGTTCATTACCTCGCACCCTGCCCTTAGGCAAAAACTGTATGCCACTGTGCAATGTAATGAGGAGAATCATTCCCTAATGGATTGGATGATGGCGGCATGCCGTATCACTTGGCCTAATAAGGCCGATATTCTGGTGCATGTAGGCTTTTGGTCCTCCATGGAGGACCTCCAAACATATATTCGTGAGCTAGGAATGAAAGAGGCCATTTCCGAGGAAGCCTTTGAAAGTCCTGATTTAGTAAAATTCTTGGCCGAAATGAGGGACCTAATTTTACAGCAGGCACCCTCCCACCATTATGGCACACTGTTATTTATATTGAACCCCCTGGTGGCCTCAGAGGCCATTGTTCAGCAGGCCACTCAATTGGTGGCTGATCTGGGGGAGACGCAGCGCTTAAGGGCAAGGCGTAATATTAGGATGGTGGAAGGGGCTGAGGTAGATCCAGTTCTTAAAACTAGAAAAGCTGCCCCACAGACACCTTGATTGGGCCCCATATGGGTGTCCCATAAACAGATGTTTAATGACCTCATAGAGGCTGGATTGGCTTTTGCTAAAATCGATCACCAACCTAATCATGTTTTACTTCAATTATGGAAACAACTAAGGGACAACCAAAATTTTCAAAATACCTCCAAAAGAGCAGGGGTATGAATAATTGAATGAATACCAGAAAATACTTGGAACCTAGAGGACTGTGTACTCCCTAATAAAAGGAAAAACCCACCCTAAGTGATTCAGGCTATGATGCCTGAGCCACCTGAGGAAAAAGAATTGGCACTCACACAATCCATGGCTTGATAGCGGATATTAGTCTCCATGTAACTAGGGCCTACAGGTGGGACCGGGGGCCCTATGTTGAGCTGACCATTTTTTGGTCCCAAAAGAACGTACGAAGGGTTATGGCGTTGGTTGACACAGGCGCAAAAGATCAATTATTTATGGAGAGCTGACTAAGTTTAATGGGGATAGAGTGATGATCACTGGCTTCAGGGGACAGACCATTCCAGTTACCCAGACGTGGTTGGGTGTCTCCCACCCTGGGAGTATAAGGTGTCTATTGCCCCAGTCCCAGAGTACTTCTTGGGCATAGACATTTTATGGGGTCAGGCTCTCCAGACAATGGTAGGAGAGTTCAGACTCCGACAGAGGTGTATCAGTGTCCAGGCAGTGCAGACGATATTGAGAGGCCATGTGAAGCATGAGCCTATTCGCCTGCTGGAACCGCACCGGATTACTGGTGTGAGGCAGTATAGACTCCCGGGGGGGGCAAGATGAAATATCAAGGACTGTGCAGGAATTAGAAAAAGCTGGGATCATAAGACCTGCACATAGCCCATATAATTCCCCCATATGGCCAGTGCGGAAGTCAGATGGCACATGGAGAATGACAGTAGACTATAGAGAATTAAATAAGGTTTTGCCGCCTGTTCACGCAGCCGTACCCAATATTGCCTCCCTAAAGGACACATTGAGTAGGGAAATAAAAACCTACCACTGTGTCCTAGATTTGGCAAATGCATTCTTCAGTATTCCAGTTGCTGAATAACTGCAAGACCAGTTCACATTTACATGGGGAGGCAGGCAGAGGACCTTTCAGGTCCTGCCACAGGGGTACATACATTCACCAACATACTGCCATAACCTAGTGGCAGGTGACCTGGCAAATTGGGAAAAACCTAATACTGTTAGCTTGTATCATTATATTGATGGTCTCATGTTAACATCTGACTCACTGGAGGCAGTAGGGCAGGCAGCAGATTCATTCACTACCTATCTGCAGGAAAAAGGATGGGCTATGAACCCCCAGAAGGTGCAGGGTCTGGGCCTGTCTGTGAAATTCCTGGGGGTAGTTTGGTCAGGAAAGACCCAAGTACTACCCAGTGCTGTCATAGATAAGGTTCAGGCATTCCCAGTCCCTACGACACCAAAGCAGCTGCAGGAGTTCTTGGGTATACTGGGATAGTGGCATGCCTTTATACTTCACTTAGCACAGCTGCTGAGACAATTAGACAAACTCACAAAAAAGGGGCAACTATGGGACTGGGGGAGAACGGAACACGAGGCTTTCCAACAGGCAAAACTGGCTGTTAAACAAGCCCAGGCCCTGGGTATATTTGATCCTACCCTCCCAGCCGGATTGGACGTTCATGTCACTCAGGACAGCTTTGGCTGGGGCCTGTGGCAACGCCAGAGTTCTGTTTAGACCCCAACTGGGTTCTGGTCTCGGGTCTGGCACAGAGCAGAGGAAAGATACAGCATGACTGAAAAACAGTTACTGGCTGCCTACTCTGCATTACAGGTGGTAGAGCCAATAACCCAAACATCTGAGGTCACAGTTAAGACCACCTTGCCGATTCAGGGGTGGGTGAAAGATCTGACCCACCTTCCTAAGACAGGGGTGGCCCAAGCACAGACAGTGTCACAATGGTAGAAGGTTATAAGTTCACTGTAGCACACATGGAAAAAACATGCTGGGCAAGACAGTCTGGACTATTCCTGCCTTGGGCAAAGGCAAGCCCATCTATGAGATTGCTTCTGCTCAAGGACCTGGGTGCACTTGGTGGGTAATGTGGAAGAATGGTGACATCTGGTGTGTACCTCAAGGGGATTTGACTCCGGGTGACAACAACCAATAATTTCAATTATATGATGTTAATTGCTACATAACACTGCATATCATAATTACTCTGGCTGTTATATGCCTTATCATTTGTATTACAGTACAAATAACCCAGATTAAAGAATGAATTCTGATAGAACCAGAACTGGCTTCAGCGTCACGCATCATTCCTCCTGCCCTGGAAGATTATTATGAAAGATAGAGCCCGATGCCATAGAGTAAAGGAATGCCACAGATAATTTATAGGGATGGCTGAGGGACCACAGGGATTATATGCGTGTGTATATATTAGAAGGCAAGATAGGTGATGGTAATTAATTAGGATGCATGGGAAACTGTGGGACTTGAGCATGGTGTAAATAATATGGAATAAGGGGGAGATATTGTCCTGGTTTCAGGTGGGATGGACTTTATTTTCTTCATAGTGTCTGTTATGATGCTACAATTTGGCTGTTGGAGAAAAACAATGTTGTTTACTCACCAGTGTTTTAGGTGTTGCTGAACAATGCTGTACAGAGCCAAGGACGTCAGTTTTTTCATCTTCTACTGTCCTGTTAGCAAGAGGGTAGGAGGGGCATGAGGAGCTGGAAGAGGACAGAACCAGGACAGCTGACCTAAACTGGCCAAAGGCATATTCCATACAAACCATATCACTCTGTACAACTGCCTGAAGGGAGAAAGGAGGTTGTGGCAAGGTGGGGATCGCCTATTTCCCCAGGTAACAGCAATAGGGTTAGAAGTTATGGCTTTAAGTTGTGCCAGGGGAGGTTCAGGTTGGATATTAGGGAAAAAAAAAATTCTCAGGAAGAGTGGTGAGGCATTGGAACAGGCTGCCTAGGGAAGTGGTGGAATCACCATTCCTGGAGGTGTTCAAGGAATGTGTAGATGTGACACTTAACAGCATGGCTTAGTGGGCATAGTGGTAATGGGTGGATCGTTAGATCAGATCTTAGTGGTCTTTTCCAACCTTAATGATTCCACGATTATAATACCCAAACAGCCCAGCTATTCAATAACACAAACTTCAGGATCGCACTGGACGGTTTGGTCCTTAATTAAAAGGAGATAGATAATTGATATATTTGCAGACAACATCTTAAGGGTGCAGCAGAAAACCCTCCTGCCCAGAAATGTCCTGTAGTACAGAAGTTTGCAGATGAGGGTCCTATACGGAATAGCTACCTCTGAGGACACCGCTGTGCTGTAGCGCAGGGCTCCGTGCAGATGTCAGCGCTCGCGTGATTCCCGAGAAACGGCTCCTGCGGATGAGTCCCTTGCACTGCACGGCGGGGCGGCAGAGGGGAGCCTTCCGGCACGCACGGGGATTCGCGGCCGTGCTCCGACACTTTTTGTCCCTGCGGAGCCGCCGTGGTCGGGCGCAGTGCGCATGCACAGGAGCTTCCGGCCGCGCTCCGATGCTTTCTGTCCCTGCTGAGCCGCCGTGGTTGGTTGCGGTGCGCATGCGCGGAGTCGCCATGGAGGCGGAGGGTCCATCTGAACCGGGTTTCGTGGGGATCCGGTTCTGCCAGGAGTGGTGAGTGGGGCGGGAGCGGGACCGAACCGAGACCGAGCCTGGGACCTAGCCCGAGCCTGAGCCCGAGCCTGGCCCCGCAATGATTTCGCGTCTCCTTAGCAACAACATGCTGTACCCCAAGGAGGACAAGGAAAGCCGTGTGCTGCTTTACGCGGTGAGACCCCGCGGCTCGGGCACACCCCACGGGCCTAGCATACCCCCGAGCCGCGTCCCTCAGAGCTGGGCCCGGGTCGTGACCCTCCCCACGCTCTCACCCCCATATCTGCCCCCAGTGCCGCAACTGCGACTACCAGCAGGAGGCCGACAGCAGCTGCATCTACGTCAACAAGATCACACACGAAGTGGAGTGAGTGCGGACTCCCATGGGACCCACCCCCGGCACCCCCTTCCCGGGATGCATCTGACAGCCCTTCCTCAGGATTCCTCCCCCAGGAGCCGTCTGCCTCCATCCCTGCCCCCCCTCCTTCCTCCAGCAGGCCCTCCCCCCACCACAAGACAACCTCTAAGGTTCTCCCCGTACCCCGATCTCCCCACCTCGATCCTCCCACCTCGGCATATTGGCTGTCCCTGCTCTGGCCCCCACCTAAGGGTGTCAGTGGGGGCTGGTGAATGGGGGGTTGCAATTTCAAAAAGACTGGTGGGGATTGTTAGTAAGGGGGTAATTAGTGAGGAAAGTGCTTGGCAGGTGGCTCAATAATGAGAGGTAATAAGGGAGGCTGACTGGAGGGCAGTTAACAAAGTGAATCATTTCATAGGTGATTAGTAAGGGTGATAAAGGATTGACTGGGTTAATGACAGTGATTGAGGAGTAAATGGGCAGTAATTAATAAGGACAGGTAATAAGTAAAGCTGACTGGAAGGCAACTAATGGGGATGATTAATACAGAGTATATATTCATAGGCAGTTAATAAGAATTATGAAGGAACTGGTGGAACTGTTAATAAGATTGAGGAATACATATAGAGTGATTGATAAGGACAAGGCAGTAAGGTGGAACAACTCAAAAGCAATTAACAAGGACATAATTAATAAGAGAGATGACAGGATTATTAACTAGCTTGGGGGTCATTAGGAGGGTTGATTAACACTCTGGGTGTCTCTTCACAGTGAGCTCACGCAGATCATCGCTGATGTCTCCCAGGACCCCACGCTGCCGCGCACTGAGGACCACCCCTGCCAGAAGTGAGGAGGACTTGGGGATTGCTGTGGGGACCAGGAACCCCTGCAGGGATGTGAGGGGTCCCCTCGGGGGCAAGGGATGTCCCCAGCCCTGCTGCTTTCCCTCTGGATTCCAACCTTACTGGTGTCAGGGGCATGTTACCCCTGCCATGCTCCTGATGCAGGGCTCTGCTATACCCTGTACATCACCAGTACCCTCCTGTCAGCTCCATTACTTCCCTGTAGGGATATTTAACATCTCCTTCTGTGGTTCCCGTGCCACATAGGGGATCCACATCACTGCTATCCTTTCTCTCCCCCAGGTGTGGGCACAAGGAGGCTGTTTTCTTCCAGTCGCACAGTGCAAGAGCGGAGGTGAGGCACCCCCCCAAGTTCCACAGCCTCCCCACTGCTGCTGCCACCCCTTCATATCCCTCTCCGATGTCAACCACCTCCCCCTTCTCTGCAGGATGCCATGAGGCTCTACTATGTCTGCACAGCCCCACACTGTGGCCACCGCTGGACCGAGTGACAGCTGTGTTCCCAAGCCTTGCTGTTACCCCCAAACTGCTGTTGAATCCTGTACCCCCCATTTTCCCTGACAAATTCCCTCTCTGTATCCGCTAGGATGGCATTTTCATACAAAAAAAAAAAAATTGCTGACTTTTGGCAGGGGGTCATGTTGGTGGATCTGTGGGGTAGCAGGGGATGGGAGGCAGCTCTGGAGTGCTGGGCAGTGGGGAGGCTTTGGGATGTGCATGGCTGTGGTGTAGCTGGGTCCCTGCAGAAATGTTGCACCCATCACTTCCAGCTATGGAGTCCCAGATCCCCTGTGATGTCCCCAGATGGCATCTGTTGTGCCCCCAGAATGTCCCACTGGGCCCTGAATTGCAGACCTAGGATCTCCAAATGGCATCCCAGGTGCCCCAGAGGAGCCCCAAGTGCTCTCAGCCAAGCTCTGTCACCTCACTGGACCCCAGGTTCAGCTCCCAGAGATGTCTTGAGCTCCAGATTTCCCATTGTGTATCCTGTGTTGCAGTCCTGGTGCCCTGAATAGCCCCCCAGGGGCCAAAACTGTCTTCTAGGTACTCCAACCCCTAGTGTACCACATTATACAGTTGACACCCCAAGACTGCCTCTTTGGGTGCCAAATCTCCTTTGCCTTGTCTCAGACTATACCATCAAAACACAAATTGCTCCAAGAGGTATCAAATCTCTTTCACTGATACCCTGAGTAGCCCTGCTGGGCCCCAGATTGGCCCCTGCATACCAGAAATTGCCCCAGAGAGCCTCACATTGCAGCCTGGTGCAGCTGCAGCTGGCGAATGGTGCTAGCAGAGCCCCCAGACCTGTGCCCTGGCATCCTGAAGCCTGAGATTGGTAAAAGTCTTGTTGGTCCCAGCAGCGTTGTTTTGGGCCAAACCCAAAAAGCCCAAAACCACTGGCTTTGGAACAAAGACTTGAAAGAATCTTTAGAATTGTGTTGTGCAGAGTGTCACCTGTGGGATAGGGTTATCCTGGTCACAAAATTGCTGTGCTGGGATTTATAAAGCTTTACTGGCATGTGTTATCTCTGAAGTGGCCCTTTGTGGGGGCTGAAACCATAGAAATGGCAAAAATACAGGGAGGATGCAAGCAGTTGGTCCTTCAGGGAAGGGAGGAACAAGTGAATAGCCCCTGACATGCTGTGATTCCCCAGCAGCTCAGGCTGACACAGGGTTTGACCACAGGGAAGGTTTTGGGGTTCAGACCATCATCAACCCGATTGTAGAGTATCTCCTGGCAGGGGATGCAGAGCTGCTGCAGGATGTTGGCAGGAGGTTCCTGCAGGAATGGTCGCTGAACAGAAAGGGGACAAAGGCCACCGTGCTCCTGCCAGTGGCTGGAGCCACAGGCGAGGCCACATCCCCTGTGGGCTCTGAGGGAAGTCCCACCTTGGCCCTAAATGCTCATCTGTGACTTTGTCTGTACTGGAGCTTGCTTTCTCCTGTTTTTCCATCCAGTGGTTCTTAGAAACGTGAGTTTGCGGAAGTGCTGCTGAACCCAGTCTGAGTTTTGTTGTGTTAAGGTACATGTCAAGACCACATGGTGTCACAGCCCTGAATCCAGGGCTGAGCAAAGTGCCCTAGCTGTAGCTGAAAAACACCTCTTTTCAGTGCATCACACAGGAGGGAAAGAAATCCTTGCCAACTCAGTGACTGCTCATGGGGTCCCAGTGTCCCCAGAGGGAACATAAATATCTTTTGGGGGCTTTCTTCCACTATCCTGTACCAGATTTCATGGAGCAGATCCTCCTGGTTACCATGTTAAGGCATATACAAGACAAAGAGGTGATCTGAGACAGCCAGCTTGGCTTCACCAAGCCAAGCTTGCCTGACCAATCTGGTGGCCTTCTATGATGGAGTGACAGCATTGGTGGATGGGAGAAGGGTGACAGATGTCATCTACCTGGATATCTCCAAAGCCTTTGACAAGGTCCCTCACCACATCCTTCTCTTTAAATTGGAGAGGTATGGATTTGAAAGATGGATTGTTCGATGGATTAAGAACTGGTTGGCTGGTCGCAGCCAAAGGGTTCTGATCAATGGTTCTGTGTTTGGGTGCAGGCCGGTCACAAGTGGTGTTTCCCAAGGCTCAGTCTTGGGACCAGTGCTCTTCAACATCTTTATCAATGGCATAGATGATGGAATTGAGTGCACCCTCAGCAAGTTTGCAGATGACACCAAGCTGAGTGGTGCAGTCTATATAGAAGGAGGAAGTGAAGCCATCCAGAGGGACCTGGTCAGGCTGGAGAAGTGGGCGCATGTGAACATAATGAGGTTCAACAAGGTCAAGTGCAAGGTGCTGCACTTGACCCAGGCAATCTCAGGTATTTATACAGACTGGGGGAAGAACTGTAAAGCAGCCCTGCAGAGAAGGACTTGGGGGTCCTGGTGGACGAGAAGCTGGACATGAGCCAGCAGTGTGAGCTGGCAGCCCGGAAGGCCAACTGTGTTCTGGGCTGCATTAAAAAAGGGGTGTCCACCAGGGAGAGGGAGGTGATTGTCCCCCTCTACTCAGCTCTTGTGAGGCCCCATCTGGAGTACTGCGTCCAGGCTTGGGGCCTCCAGCACAAGAAAGATGTGGAGCTCTTGGAACAGGTCCAGAGGAGGGCCACCAAGATGATCAGAGGGCTGGAGCACCTCTCCTATGAAGAAAGATGGAGGGAACTGGGCTTGGTTAGCTTAGAGAAGAGAAAGCTCTGGGGAGACCTCATTGTGGCCTTCCAATACTTGAAGGGAGGGTACAAACAGGAGGGGGAATGATTGTTTATGAGGGTGGATAGTGAGAGGACAAGGGGAAATGGTTTTAAACAGAAAAGGAGAGATTTAGGTTAGATTCTGGAGGAAGTTTTTCACTCAGAGGGTGGTGATGCACTGGAACAGGTTGTCCAGAGATGTTGTGGATGCCCCATCCCTGGAGGCATTCGAGACCAGGCTGCATGTGGCTCTGGGCAGCCTGGTCTAGTGGTTGGCAACCCTGCCCACAGCAGGGTGGTTGAAACTAGATGATCTTTGATGTCCTTTTCAACCCAGGCCATTCTATGATTCTGTGATTTCCCCTTTATGCAGCAGGTCTTGACTCACCTCCGATTGCTGGAGCTCCTTTGCAGCTCCCAGCTTGTCTCTGCCTGGCTCCAGGACGTCTGCCAAGCTCCATGGTGGAGCCTATGCCTACCGCAGGAACACAACCACCAGCTTGAATGGTGACACAAAGGGTTGAGAATTAGAAACATTCCACAGCCCAACAGAAGCAGCAGCCAGTGCTCACCTGCTGCTTTTTGGCCAGTGTGAGAGGAACCAGGTGGAAATGTTCAAGTGTGGATTCAACAAGGACTTTTCCTCATCCTCAGGTTTGAGTGGTTTCAGATCCACGAAGAAGCCATCAAACTTCTCTTCAGTTAAAGGTCAGGAAGTTAGTGCTGCAATTGTTGGGTTGTGCCAGACCTGGAGAACTGGCACAGGCAAGTGTGATCTTTCAGAACCTCTGGTTTCTGAAGCAGTTCTGGGCATCCAGCACTGTCTCAAAGTGCTGCTTGTGGCACTTGTCCTGCTCAGGGTCTGTGATAGAGCTGCTCTGCAGCAGGTTTTCTGCGTGTTTCACTTCCTGTCCTTGTCATCGTTTGCCAATGTGGACCAGGGAGGGAAGCAAATCTCTTGGAGAGATGAGGGATGTGAGCAGGAGGGCTCCAAAAACCCCACTGTGGCACTCAGGCACACACCAACACCCTCAGCTCATGCACTGGAGGAATTCTCCCAATTTCTAAAGCATCTGAGCACTCACACAAGGGTGTGCGTTTGGGGTTAGGCTGAGGTTAAGCCATGTTCTACAACTTTCCCCCCTCTGACCAGTTTCCTGTAGGAACTTTAAGCCTGCACTTGACAGCTTCCAGGTATCGCCAAAGGATCTAGCCACAGGAATTTGGCTGGAAGGAAAAGAACATCACGGGGACATAGGTGGGACAGAGCTCCATGAGAGCAGGGCTTGCAGTGGTGAAACAAAGCGAAGTCCAACCCAGCAGGTGGTTTGTATTTCAACAGGGCTGCTCAAAGCTAATCCTAAAACAAGTGCCTGTGTCCCCATCCAGCCATCAGTTTGGGCTGGCAGCAGTGATTCCTGATGCAGACCAAGAGAAATTTTTAACAGTATCACTGAATGCTTCTCATTCGGAAGACATTTGAGATGACCTCAGGGTGACAGTCAGAACATTCTCAGTGTCAGTTCAGGGTGGGCTGATGGTTAAGGCAGTAAAAAGCTGCACAGACACTGGTTCCTCCCATCAGATATGATTTTCATTAATGTATGCAGCAATAAATTCTCCACTGTACCCTTTCCATGTCCTAGTTTCAGCCCAGACAGTGTGAATCATGCACCAATGTTTGGTTGTTGCTGAGTGATGAGTGCATGCCCTGGGCCAGGCCAGGCCACCACACAGGGAATAGCAGGGGCAGGCTGCAGTACGGGCTGGGCTGGGCTGTGGGTTGGACATGCCTGCCCTAAAGGAATTTGAGGGCTGGGGATGGAAATGAAAAATATCAACTTGGAGGCATTAGAAAATAGTCAAAAAGAAGGCAGGGATTTTCATAACTTGCCTGGTGGGAAGGAGGAGGAGAAACATAATTCCAGCTACGCTGTATTAGAGAGCCAACAGGTCAGTAGAGCATGCTGACTTCCTCTCTCACTTCATTTTCCTAGCTCCAACCCCTTCTTATGTCTCTTGGTGCACAAGCCAGACTGCAGTATGCCTTGAAACAGCTGCTCCCCTCATTGCACCCTGTCAGGCTTAGTCAACCTGTTGTTCTGGGCAGCAGATGGAGCCAGAGCCACGATCCCACCTGGGGTAAAGCAGCGCTGGTTCTGAACTGCCCTCTGCCTCTCCCCACTCCCTGTCCAGCTGGCAGGTGGCAGAGGAGCATGGGAACAGTCTCACAAAGAATCAGAGAATGGGTAAAAGCTCATAGAGCTATGAGGAAAGACCGAAAAAAAAAATGTAATTAGAATAATTTAAACCCATGCAGTGTGATGAGAAAAAATCTGTCCCTTCAATTAAAAAGAAAATACAGAGAGGCAGTGCCACTGGGAGCAGGGACTTTGAGGAATCAGGTACTTCTGAGACTCATACCCTGTACGTGGCCCACATTTCTGCATAAAATTGGGGAAAAATGTGCTCATCCAGGGCTCAGGAGCCAAAACTGCCCCCTTCCAGCTGAGGACTTTCCTCCTCTACTGCAGAGTCCAGTTACTTTCTGAGTTGCTTCCTTTGGAGTCCTGACAGCTGTCTCCACTCTCTAACAGCAAGATGAGACAGATCCTGCTTTCCCTTTCCCCTTTTTCATGACTTTCCAAGGCTGGTGCTAAAGTTTGTGTTTTCAAGTAGTGCTAAACCTCTTCCCAGTCCCTGCTTCAACTGGAGATTCAGATGGAAAACAAAAATCCCTGCTGCTTCTCTGCCAAGCAATGAAGGGCACTTACCTTGGGTGCAGAGTAGGCTGCTCCTGCCTCTGTTGCATAAAACCAAGCTCCTTTTAATCATGTAGGGCAGATGATGCCTAGTGTCCTCAGCCTGAACCTGGCTGCAGGACAGCCTCGGTGCACCTCCTGCTACCATGCTGCTGCCTGGATGGCTTCCAGCCAGGCTCCCACTGCTTCACAGGGTGCCCTTCTGAGTGCTGGTGGGCAGGGAGCTGTGAGCTCTGCTGCAGGCTTTTCACACACAGAACACCCTGCAAGAGCCCAGACTCCCAGGCTGTTCCCATACCTGTCCATCTCCTTGCCCAGAGCTCTGTTTAACCCCAGACCGAGGTGCTTAACCCCTGTTGATCTGTGCTGGAGGAGGTCAGGGCTGCAGCTCAGCCTTGCCCATAGCTCCTCCTGATGTGCAGCTTGCCTTCCAGCAAATGTATCCACTAGAATTAACAGATATTTCAGTCTTCTAGTCCTAGGTAATTCAGTAAAATTGATCTGCCAATATTCTCCAAGTGCCCATTCCTCTTCTGTTTTTCCAAATTTAGTTCTATTCTGTGTTTTTGGGTTATTTTTACAACATATTTCACACCTTTCAGTAATTGACCTAACAACCTCTGTCATATTTCTGTTCTCCAGTGTACAGCACTGTGCTCTTCCCTCACTAGGCTACCCATGAGAGAGTATGGTACCGCCACTAAGCCAGAAGGAGTAACAGTCCATTCATTTCTCTAGTTTTCTCCTTTTAGCACTGCTATCAAATTTAAATCATGTTTATCATAGACAGGTTTCCCTTGTAAAGGAATCCTCTCTGGTATTATAGCTAGCATCTCAGTTTCTATGCCTTTTTCTGCAGCCTTCTTTGCCTCAAAGCCAGCCAGTTGATTCCCTCGCTCGAGTGGTTTGTCCTGATTGATGAGCTTTGCAATACGTAATTGCCACTGCAGTAGGAGCCTTTATGCTTTCCAGAAGTCTTACAACTTCTTCCTTGTGTTTAATCTCAGTTCCTTGTGCAGATAGGAATCCTCTCTCCATCCATGTAACCTCATGTACATGCACTACTCCAAATGCACATTTGAATCAGTCCAAATGTTTACACATTTTTCTTCTCTCAACTTGAGTCAACTGTAGGGCTCGAGTCAGAACAATCAATTCAGAAATCCAAGTAGATGTGCTGGAGGGCAATACCTTTGCTTCCATTGCTGTTTCTACTGTAGTAACAGCATATCTTGATACCCGTTTTCCTTCCTTTATAAACTACTACTGTCCACATCCAAGTCTCAGCCCAAGTCAGGCAAGGGGCCATCCTTCAAATGAGGACTGCTTGAATAAACTTCTTCAACAGTTTGCAGGCAGTCATCTTCAGGACTGCCCTCAGTCTTTTGGGCCAGAAGGAATGTTGCAGGGCTGACAACAGCTGTCATTTTCAAAATTACATCATCTTGTTCCAAAAGTACAACTTGGTACTTCAACACAGGGACAACCACTTTCTGGTTTAGTACTGTATCTTTCTGGTTTAGTACTGTAGCTACCATATGTGGGAGGTAAACAGTTATCCTTTGTCCTGTGGTAAGCTTTCTAGCTTCTTCTGTTCAGCAACACAATTGCTGAGACTGCTCTCAGACACCCAGGCCACCCCTGATGCACCATGTCCAGTTGCTTGGAGAAACAGGCTACTGCCCGCCTACTTTCTCCCAAGCAAGGTGCAAGGACCCCTAAAGCCATGGCCTATCTCTCATAGTCCCAGGGCTCTCATTAATGTTCTTTTTAAGTTTGATTTAAGCATTTTGACTTTCATTAGTCCATTGCAGAGGTCCTTTTGACACTTTCAATAATTGGTATTCCATAAACAATACCATCCTACCATTCCTAAAATTATTCTCAGCCCATAGCCATTTTGGGGTTCTAGAATCTAGCAGTTGGCTTCTTTCCTTCTTCTTCACCACCAGGTAACCACTCAGTCTGAGAAAATTCAATAAAATGTTCTTCTTGAGACATTCCAGCTAGCAATATATGTATCATTGCAACACAATTCCTTCTTTATTTTCCTGCCCTGGTAATTCCAGTTCCTTTGTTAGCTGATTT
Source organism: Numida meleagris (assembly GCF_002078875.1). Taxonomy (NCBI): domain Eukaryota; kingdom Metazoa; phylum Chordata; class Aves; order Galliformes; family Numididae; genus Numida; species Numida meleagris. Next base: position 39,348 of record NW_018364554.1, on the reverse strand, counting down.
CTTAAATCTTTGCAACAGCACTGTGTTGGTTTTCTCTCTCCGTTCCCCGCCCCCCCCCCCCCCCCATCTCAGGATTCTCCTACCCAAATGCAAATAGGTCTTGACTTTCAAATTGAAGCAGAATGCAGAAATGGTGCTTTTTCCCCCCCTTTTTTTTCCCCCTCCACTGAGAACCATCCCTCTTTTACAGTAGGGGCAGTTAGCAATGTAAATTGCTCTTACACTTCAGCTTTTTTTAACAGGCAATATTTGAGGAGTTGTATTTAGAACAAACCATGTTTTAAGAATTTTTGTAGGAGAGGAGCCAATCCCATCTTAGCTTCTAATTTTATAGGATATTGTTTCAGCCTTATCAGTACCTTTAGGTCTAACCTTACTGGCTCAGCTCTCTTTTCCACAAACAGAAGCACAGGAAGTTCCGCACAAACGTGTTTAAGAACTTCTTCACAGTAAGGGTGATGGAGCACTGGAACAGGTTGCCCAGAGAGGTTGTGGAGTCTCCTTCTCTGGAGCCATTCAAGACCTGACTGGACGCCTACCTGTGCAACCTGGTCTAGGGAGCCTGCTTTGGCAGGGGGGCAGGACTAGATGATCTCTAGAGATCCCTTCCAGCCCCTACAATTCAGTGAGGCTTGTGTCACCTCCTGAAGTGCAGGACTGGGCTTTCTTTGTTGTGCAAACCCCTCCTAAGGTTTTTGTTCAGGATCTCTCGGCAACTGCGGATGCCTTTAGTACACAGCTGCAGGCCCTGATCACATTCAGCATCTGCACCAGCTCCGGCACTAGGCTCCTGTTCTGTTCTCTGCACATACACGCTGCATTCCTCCTTGCATTTGCATCCCAGGGGACAGAAGGCACCTGTGTGTGGCGGTTTAACAGCAGCAGGCAGCTAAGTGCCCACACCCTGCTCACCCACTCCCCCTCCTAAACAAAACAGGAGGAATAAATGATGAAAAGCTGACAGCTTGTGGGCTGAGTTAAGGACAGGGGAGTTCCTGTCACAGACAAAACAGGTGCAGCAAACAGACTGTTAATTTGTTGCCTTTTGCTAACAGACTGGAGCCCTGAGAATGAAAAGCAGTACAAAACACCTCCCCTCCTCATCCTCCATCTTTCTCCCATCCAAGAGATGAGCGAGGGAACGGGTTTGCAGTCAGTTCATAAGAATTCCTTTCTATCACTTCTTCAAACTCATACTGTTCACCTACTCCAGCACAGGCTCCCTCCCACAGGATGCAGTCCTTCCCAAATTGATCCTACCTGGGTTTCCCACGACCTTCAGTCCCTCAGGAACAGCTGCACTCTGGATCCATACCACAGGGCGTGGTCCTTCAGGAACTGACTGCTCCTGCCTGGTGTCTCCGTGGCTGCAGCCTCCTGCAAGCCATACCCACTTGCTCCACCATAGTCCTCTCCCCAGGCTGCAGGGGAGTTGTGCTCTGGCTCCTGGAGCACCTCCTCCCCCTTCTTCTCTGACCCTGCTGTCTGCAGGGTTGTTCCTCCCTCATTTCCTCACAACACTCTCCCTGCTGCTGCTCCCCTGAGTGTTTTGTTTTCTTTCTTAAATCTTTTATCACAGAAACACAGCCGGCACTGCTCATTGCCTCAGCTCTGGCAGCACAAGACTCTTTTGGAGCCAGCTATTACTGGCCAAGAACAACAGCCCCAGCATGGGGAACCCCAGCAGCCATAGCCCCGTGCCATGGTCCCTGAGCAAGAGGAGCCACGGGCAGGGACTAGGTGTTCCCAGCTGGGGCTGCTCAGAACCATTAATTAACTTACAGTCTTCAGGCCCTCCCAACTTTAGCTGTTCTATGCCGCAGTGGTTCTGTTTCTCAGAAGGGGGCAGCAGAGGTTAAGAAGGTGCCCAAGCAGCATGTCAGTGAAGTTCTGCCCAGTCTGCTTTCTATAAAGGGAATATGCTGTTAAGAATGTCCCCTAGGAGTGAGTGCAGTCTGCATGCTCAGCTTAACGGAAAAAAGGACCCCCTGGTGAGAGAGGAGGGATATGTAGACGCTGAGGCATCACTGATGAAGCGGAATGAGCCTCTGCAATCAGGGAGTAGAATAATCGCAATGCAGTTACTTATGGACTAACACAACCGCAACACAAAAGAAACACAGATAAGCATGAGTTTCAGAAGGGATTAGTGTGCTCAACACTGTGAGAAAAGACCCAGAGTCACTGCTGGCAAGCAGACATCAACCAGGAAGGGTTGGATCAGCTCCCTGCGGAATGCCCTTGTGTTGCTGCACTGTGTGGTGCCACCAGCTCCAGCAACCTGACAACTCCCTGGTCATTTATTTACCTTTTTATTCTTTTGCATTCAATTCTTGTATATCTTTTTGAAGCCTTGAAAATTGAGCACTTTGAAGAAAAAACAAACAAGAAATCCTAGGGGGAATGTTAAAGAAATTGTCCCTGCATAATTTTTGGAGATGAAAAGCTCATGCTTAGATCCAAAGAAAGCCAGTATGTGTTGCTCCAGTGTAATTCGGGCCCTTACTGTGCTTTCAAAAGTGGGGAGGGACACACAGTGGAGTTGCTGGACAAGCAGCTGTGCCAGAATCATGGGAATGCTCTCATGTCCTCTGTTTCTATCATTTAAGGATCACTTCTAGCCCCCAAACCTGAGGTGATCTCCATGCTTGAGGGAGGTAAATACCCCTGGATCCTAGATGTGCACAGCCTGGAGGACGTGGTAGGAGCCCAGGTGAACTGGTGGGGGAGAGGAGGAGGTTGGGCTAGCAGAAGCCCATCTTTGTCTGAGTAATATTTTAGGTCCCATGTGTTATTTCTGGATTTCCTCTGTCATCCAGCAGGAAATGGGATCACAAACATAAAGGAGAATGTGCAGGAAGGTGGTGTGTCTGAAAGAAAGTGGGGTGGTGCCTCGTTCAGAAAAACCAGAAGGGATGCCCAAGGGGGGCTGGAGCAAGGAGAGCACTTCAAGAAGCCATGGGGAAGCCATCCAGAGGAGAGAGTGAGGAATCCCCTGGTCTGCAGCACAGTTCAAAAGCAGCCTGAAGACCCAAGGAGCAAGGAGGTGTGCCAGAAGAAAAAGGCAGAACCCATGTGATGAGTGTGGGAAAATCCTTACAAGGAATTCCAGCCCTGTTAACAACCTGTGTGTACACTCAGTGAAGAGATCGTGCAAGTGCTGTTATTGTGCAAAGAGCTTCAAAAGGAGATCCAATCTGACTGAGCACCAGTGCCTCCACACAGGAGAGAGATTCTTTAAGTGCTGTGAGTGCGGGGAGGAATTCATCTGTATTTCTGGCCCCACCTACAAACAAAGTTCCCACCTTGTTTCCCTCCAGTGTTTCCATTCAGCATTCATTCAGGAGTCAGAGCCTACTAATGTCCCATTTGTGGCAAGAGCTTCAAAAGCAGTTCGGAACTGAAAATTCGCCAGTGCATCCACACAGGAGAGAGACCCTACAAGTGCTCAGAGTGTGGGGAAAGCTTCACAAGCAGAATGAACCTCAATCACCACCAGCACATCCACAGAGGAGACTGACCCTTTAAGTACCCTGAGTGTGGAAAGGCCTTTACAAGCAGTTCTAAGCTCAAGTCTCACAAACACATCCACAGAAGTGATATGCTGTAGAAGCTCTCTGAGTTTGCGGGAACCTTCAAAAGAAGTTCATGCTTCATTGCCTACCCACACATCCTCACAGGAGACAGAGCCTGCAGTGCCCTTAATGTCAAAGAGAACTGGAGCCCCAGCCTGATCGGCCACCTGTGGCTTTGTGTGCTGATGAACCTTACAAATCCCTTGAACAGAGGACAAACTCATCTTAAAAACACCCTGAAGAGCATACTCCTTGCTTGGACAGGTGAAACCATGGTTTAATGTAGTGCAGCCAGCAGGGAGCACTCACTGTAAAGAAGCTGTGTCCTGCTGTGTGTTAACTGGGAGATAGCAGTGTGAGCCCAGGAGGGAATGGTGCGTGCGGCTGAGAGCACGGAAATACAAACCCCATCCATGCTTGTGCACCCGTTTTTGGTTGCTGTACAGATCCAATCCCTTGTGTTCCCTTTCTTTTTCTGGATATCACTGATGAAAATTGACTTCCGCTTTCCTGACTTCTCCTGTTCACCACTCCATTACCTGTTGGAGAATCACTGCTTGGTGGCCTTTTACTGTTGTTACTAAGCCAAGTCAGAAGAGCTGCGACACAGGGATTTGAATTTCCCTCAATGAAATCCAGCTTCAAAATCCCCTGAATCTGCAAGGCCCAACCCCTGAATTTTGACACCTGTGGATCAGAAGAGAGCACTAACTAGAAAGAAGCTGTGTCCCAGCTGGAGATACTTGGGAGCTAAACTGTGTGCCCAGCAGGCAGTGGTGCGTGTTTCATGCTTGAGGGTCATGAGTCCCACTCCAGTGCTCAGAGGAGAGGCTTATATTTTCACTTGGGCTTATTTGGATGAGCCAGCCCCTGTTTTGTCTCCTGACCAGCGTATCTGGAAGCTTTCCCATGGTTTGGGTGGTCTGTAGCTCCCTTCTTGGCCTCAGGTCCATTCTCGGTGTTTTGGGCCAAAGTAAATCCTGTTCCTCCTTCATCTCTTATAAGGGAATTACGCATATTGCTCTTTTTCTGCTGGAGCAGGGGCATTGAGTGGACATGCAAAGGAGAGTCCTGAGCGGGATGTGGCACAGGCACCAGAAACCCTTGGGGTGTGGGCAGGTGGATCAGAAACATGTTTCTGCTTGTGCTGCCTACAAGAAGAGCTTTGGCCACAGCTCAAACCTTGGCACCTGAAGTGAGGAGAAGTCATACGTGTACCTGCACCAACAAGTCCACATGGCAAGAAGCCTTACAAACACTTCGAGTGTGAGAATGGCTTTGTGCAGAGCACAGAACTCCTCACCTGCAGCAGATGGCACTCATGGAAGAAGTGCTACAAATGTCCCAAGTGCAGGAAGAGCTTCAACCACAGCTCCACCCTGATCAAGTACCAGAGGATCCCCTCAGGACAGGGGCCTTAGAAATGCCTGCACTGCAGGCAGTGCTTCATCCAGAGCTCCAACCTCATTAAACATTGGCTAATCCATATGAGAGGTAGGCCCTGCAAGTGTCTCACTTGCAGGAAGAGTTTCTTTGGGGACTGTCACTTCATTTCTCATGGAAAAACCCCACTGTAGAGAACCAGAGGATGCTGGAGACCCCAAGCATGAGGGAGACCCAAACACTTCACACCACACAGCAAGAGTTAGGAAAAGATATGGCATCACTGGCACTCTCTCTGGATAAGGGACTTACAATTAGGAGCTTCAGATGCCCTTTCCCTGTTAATAGAAGATCTTGTTCACACAGCCTGAGGTGTAAGCAAGAGGAGCTAGAAGCTTTAGCTTGGTCCCAGAGCTACAACATCATCAGCATAAGCAAGGTGTGGTGGGAAGGATTCTGTGTGTTGTATGGCTCTGGGCTCTCCAGGTTGAATAGGCAGGGCAGGTGAGACAGGATGGCGTTGCTGTATGTAGTGGTGGGCTGGAATGCATGGAGCTTGCAGTTAGCAATGACATGGTTGAAAGCCTCTGAGTAAGGATTAAGGGACAAGGCAATAAAGTGGGAATCTGTTATTAGCCACCCAGCCAGGACAATGATCCCAATTATATATTCTTTAAGGAATGATGGTGTATCTCCAGAACAGCACCACTTGCCCTAGGCACTGGAGTCCATCAGCGCTGGTCTCTTTTTAAAAGCCATCTCTTAAGAGCACAGGAGCAGGCAATTTCAAACTGTTAGAAGTCAATAAGAGAAACAGAAGTCTGACTCATCTGAGCAGTTTTACTTCTCAAGTTTAGGTGGAAAGTGAATAGACACTGGGAACCAGATCAGGCAACTTGGGGGAACTACAGAAATGCTGTCTACCGTTGTAGGGATAGAATTTATACTGTCAAAGCTCAGTTAAAGCTGAAGCTGGCCAGTAATGTGGGGAACACTGGAAGGGCTTATGCATGTTACCAGCAAAAGGAAGACCGTGGATAACATTGCTTCATTACTTGATGAGGCTGATCACCTCACAAGTAGTCAGACATTAGAACAAGCAGAGTTAAATACTGTGTTTTTGACCTCTGTCTTGAACACTGAAGATGGGTCTTGGGACACCTGGAGCCCTGAGTTGAGCACCATGACTGCACTAACAATAAGCTCCCAGCGGACTATGAACTTGTGTGGGATTTGCTGCTCCAGTTGCATGCATGTAAATCTATGTCCCATGGGGTTTATCCAAAGATCCTGGGAATCTTGAGATGTCCGTCTTGACGGGAAGCTGGCAAACATCCCAGTTTCCAGGAAGGACAAGAAAGAAGACCTTTGCAATTTCAGGCCTTCCAGTCTCACTTTGATGCCTGGCAAAATTATGGAGGAGATAATTGTGGGAGTTATTGAAAAACACTTCAAAGACAGCACAGTCATTGTTGTCAATACAGGTTAGGGCTGACCTGCTGGAAAGGAGCTTTGAGGAGAAGGACTTGGGTGACCTGGTGGTCAACAGGTTGTCCATAAAACAGCAGTGTGCCTTTGTGGTCAGGAAGGCCAATGCTTTCCTGAGGTGCATTAAAGATCATGGCCAGCAGGTCGAGGAAGGTGATTCTCTCCTTCTACTCTGCTCTGATGAGGCCACATGAGTGCTGTGTCCAGTTCTGGGCTCCTCAGTATGTACAGACAGGGAACTGCTGGAGAGAGCCTAACAGGGGGCTGCAAAGATGATCGATGTAGGGAGCAGCTCCCTTACAAGGAAAGGCTGAGAGACCTGTGACTGTTCAGCCTGGGGAAAAGACTGAGAGGGGATCTTACCAATTCTTGTAAATATCTAAAGGGCAAGAGTCAAGTGGATGGGGCCAGGCTCTTTTCAGCAGTGCCCAATAGCAGAACAAGGGGCAATGGACACAAGCTGGAACACAGGAATCCCCATACAACTGTGAGGACCTCCCACTTCTCTTCTTTCTTCTTGCACAGCAGAATGTCCCCAAGGATTTGAAAGCCCTGGGGTCGAAGTCTCTAAGACTTCTTATTAGGAAGGGGGCAGAGCATGCCTTGCAGTGGCAGCAGGGGTGACTCAGGAGGAGACATGGCTGGTCTCCAGCACCACCAGCATCTGCTAGGTCCAGTTCCAATTCTGGAACATGTCCATGAACATCACACACTCCATTTCCTCACACCCATTCTGGAATGACTTCACATTCATCTCCAGCAGGTAGAAGCCCATCGCATAGCTAGCAGACCAGTTGGTTTGGGGCAAGGATCCCAACTTCAGCACAGAGACCCTCACCTTGGGCTCTGCTGGGGAGGAGAGAGGGAGAGCACTGGTGACAGGCTAGAAGAGCATAGCACATGCCCATCTGTGCTGTGCCCTGCTGTCACCCAGAGGGTCACATGCACTCACCTTTTGCACCATAAAAAGGGCATCCACACATTGTCATTGTGCCAGTAGAACATGTCCACCAGGAAACTGGACTGGCTGTTGAAGTGTTTGGCTTGAAGCTTGCTCAGGGCTGTATTGGCCACACATATCCCCATGTTGCTGTCCACGTGTATGTACTGCTGCTGGTTGTAGGTGAATGTCTTCAAAAATCTCACCCCCTCGGTGCTGCTGGGGAATGCACTCAGCTCCACTGTGGAACTGGAGAAATGCAACACGGTCAGGGTGCTCAGCTACCCCTTGCCAGAATGACAGCACTCTTCCCATCCCTGCTCCCTCCTTGCCCACTCACGCCCACCACAGCTACGTTGCCACTGGCACAGGAATCCTGAGCTCAAGAGGCCTGAGAGCTGCACATGGGATTGGGAGGGGCACTGGGAGGCACCGGCAGGACCCAGAGCCATATCTATACTGCAGCTCTGTACTCACTAGCAAAGGTACACCATCTTGGACTTTCCTATTCTGGTTCATGTGCCTGTAGAAGCCTTTCTTGTTCTTCTTTCCACTCTTGCTTTCCACTTCCAGTTCCAGTTGAGCTTTGCCCTTCCTGTCCCCATACCTACACAGTGAGGAAGTTTAGAATGGAGCCAAGCAAGCATTTTGCTGTGCAGGATAGCCTGGAGTTGGGTCATGACAGATACCAACTGATATCCATAAACTATATAAATTGATATTTAGAAGCTGTATGAATTAACAATTATACATGAGAAGGTAAAATAATTATAATTTAAAGTAACACAGATTACTGTGTGTCTATACAGATCAACATAGGTACACCTATAGAAAAGTAAAACCTGCAAAAATACTCTTGCTCTTCCATTCAATGTGCACTAAGCACCGGACAAATCCAAAGGTAAGTTTGTACAATTCCAGTAAAAACTATACCTAAGAAGGATTTTGAGAAAAACTTTTCCAACATTGGTAACTCAAACAAAGGCACTATTGAGTGAGTGTTAAAAGCACACTACTCTGCAATCTGAAATTTATTATTACAGGAAAGCATGGGATAAACCTGAAGTTCTGCCCACTCTTTCTTGTGATTTTTGAGGTCTTTTTGTTTTTTTTTTTTTTTTTTTAAACAACATACGGAAATTGATTTGGCTTGGAATGCGTCAGACACTCAGAGCTATTCCACACGCTATGTACAGGGGTGGATATGGAAATACATCACATTTGTATAGCTACATATCTGGGAATCTGTCCTCATAGTGAGGAATCAGAATCATCACACCTTAGAAGCCCCAAATCATTCCAGAATCACAGAATCTAGAATCAGGAAATTATCACAGAATCACAGAGTCTATACTAATAGAATCATCACAGAATCTGAAATAATAGAACCTAGAGTCACAGGAACTAGTATCCTTGAAGCATCCTCATAGAATCCTCAAATAATTAAAGCATCAAATCCTCAGACCCCAAATCCCACTCTAGTAAGCCCATAGTAACCTCATAGAATGGAATCACTGCATTTTGTTTTGTTCCCAAAGGGAAATTTTGCACAGCACATGCTCACAACCGATGGTATCAGACAGCATCCACCAGCACTCCTTACGGAACGGGCTCTCTCGAATACCAAAGCGCTGCCGGTTACAAGTGCTCAGTTCTTCCTCAGGGATGCCAGCACCGCGATACCTCTCGGCACCAGGAGCAGCAGCGGCAGTTTGGAAGCAGCACCTTCTGTGCCCGTTACCCACCAGGCCGCGTTTCGTACCACAGTTCGGCTCTTGTCAGCCCTCCCCGAGAAAGCGCGGTCCCGGAACCTTCCCGTCAAACCAAAGAGATCAACGCTCTGCCGGTCCCGAACCGGGAGCCCGGCAGAGGAACCCTTCCGCACGGCGAGGGGAGGCCGCTAGCCCGAGCCCCAGCCCCCGGCCCCGGGCCGCTTCCCCGCCCCGCTCCGATCGCTGCCCGCTTGCCCCCAGCGCACAGAGCGCGGCTCCTCGGGGCGAACCGGGAAGCGGCGGGCGCCAGGGCCCTGGCACCGAGCAATGGGCCCCGAGGCGGGGCCGAGGTCTGGGCGGGGCCTGGAGTCCATCCCGATGGCGTGGGGGGGGGGGGGGGGAACGCGTGGAGGGGAAGGCTGAGCGTCTTCATGCTCGTGTGCCTCCTCCAGAATCTATGGGAATTCTGTAATTCTAGGGTTCCACGATGCTGATGCTGTGATTCTGAGATTCTATCATTCATTCGCTGATTCTCTGAGTCCATCCAGCACACACAGCTGTGCACAGAAGCAGCCGTTTGCACATCACTCCATTTCCTTCCCCTCCTTGGCATCACCCGGCTCTGGGAACACCCATTTCAGATCAGCCTCCTGCAGGCAGCGAGGTTCTGCCCATCGGCATTATCAGAGGGCGGGTGTTGGCTCACCAGGGGTGAGGACGCAGTGTGCAACCTGAAAGTGAAACCAGAACTGAGATATCACTCGTAACATCCAGGAGCAGAACGCACTAAGTGGGTCTCAGACTGCAGCTGCTGCAAAGCCTGTAGTGCCCAGGGACACTGAGAAAGATGGTTTTCTGAACCCCTTTTTTTGTCTTGGTTCAAAGCTCCCTTCGTGAGGCCTTTTTGGTGATAAGACTCTAACTGACAACTGCGAATTATCTAGAGGGGCAAGTGGTGGGTGTCACCATGGCACAGTACTTCTGCCTGTGACTGTAAGAAGCGGGACAAGCAGTCTTTTTTGAGAGTGCAGCTTGAAGGAGCAGACCACTGCAAAAGGTGATAATGCTTGTGCATGGCAACGAAGGCACCATGCTGGCTTATCTGTTGGGCCAGGTGTATCATGCTAACAGAGAGAAAAGAAGAAGAAGAAAGAAAACTGAGAAGTGGGGGATAAAAAGCCCCTGCTAAACTAAGGACTTTGGAGGGGAAGAACTCGCACAGAAACCTTTGGCAGAGGCATTCCCTAAGAGGAAAAAAAACTCTTAGGAAAGAACTCCCTGGGGCCTGCTTGCTGTTACGACACAGAGCTTCCTGTCTTTCTCCCATCCCTCATGGTGACCAGAGATCTTGGGATCAACGGATGCACTACGAACAACGCTGGACCCATGTTGGTGACTATCTCTCTTGCTTTCTACAAAGACTACTTGCTTTTATTTCCTATCGCTTTTCTATTGCCCATCTTCCCTTCCCCATCTCCCTAAGCAATGAGGATTTGTAGTAAGCTGGTCGGGCTAACATTTGACCTGCTGTGTCTTAATCTCACTATTGGGTGCACATATATATTAAAGAACCTTCTCTCCTTCCTATAATTGGAGCGAGACAGACGCCTTTGCCCTCATCTTCTTCACCTTCATCTTCTTCCTCCAAGGATCAAATGAGCAACTCGCATTCTTGTGGGTAAAGTCTGAGTCTAGGTTATAATTCCTGCATCACAAGCTGATTAACAGCAGATCTGCTGAGGGTCCAGGTGAGTAAGAACTCAGGGGAACTGACATGTGGAATCAAACTATAACCCACATAAGGTTATAAAGCAGGTATGTTTACTACCATGGCAGGTGAGAGGGGGATAACTCCTCCTAACTTGCACAGCACAACACCTGTCAATTGCTTATTTATCACACAAAATCCTACATATACATAGGATTACACAAAAAAAGTGGGTTGAGCTTTCTTAAACAGTTCCAAGAACTCATCATAATATTCCAATTAGTTTGGGGAAATCGTTAGAATACGTCTTGCCTCTGCTCACATGCATGCTGCTCTCTGGTGGCCGTGGGCAGGGGTCTTCTCCGAGTCTTCCTTGCAAAGGCTTCCTGGTGTACTTTTCACCCTAGTAAATCACTAACTACAGACCCAGTTCTAACCAGCTATGTTCCTGTTCTTTGTTTCAAAATGTCTGTGCACCTGGGTTCCTTCCATTGTTAAGAGGGTCTGTCTTGCATGACAGGAATGTGTGTCCTAGCAACATTACTGTACAAAAATTACATTTCAGAAGTAAGAATTCTAGGTAATAAGAAAGCTATGCTAATTGCTAGAAGTTCTGTGCAAGCTATACTGTGTGCTAGAAATGGTAGGCAGCTGTGAGCTGTGTCACTTGCCAGAATGTTTATGTAATTCTGAAGGTAAGCTTGTAACCAGAGCCCTGAGGTCTGTCCTCAACCAGCCAAGGATGCCAAAGTGGGTAAGCAGTGGCTCATGGCAATCCCAAAGCCCTGTAAACCCATGAGGATGTGCCCTGCTGTGCATGAGTGTGGCCAGGACTGAAACACCTGGGAGAGCTGGGAGGAATGGAGTGGGGAAGTAATTGATTCTACACTGATGATTAAACACTGACTGTGACAGAACAACAAAAATCCTCTGCTTTGTAAGTGCATTGTTCCAGGGTTAGGATTTGTTGAACTATTTTTGCTGGCCTCAAATGATCCAAAATGATCCAATACATGTTTTAAAAGACTAGAATCTGAAATTAATTTTCTTCCACAGCTTCACAAACATTCAAAATCATTGGGCCTTAGGTGATCTGTTAGCATCTCCAGGTGGAATACCACCTGTTGGATTTTGCTAACTGAACAAGTTACACTAAATCTAAACAAAACAGAGCATAAATTTCATTCAGCTGAATGTTCTTACTACTCACCAAACGGCTCAGGAGCAACCCTTATGGAAAAGTCTAATGGTTGACTGCTCTTGCCTCTGGTCCTAAAAACTGTATGTAATAATAAAGCTCAAACTATAGCCATAGTACTCTATCCAGTTTTCATGCTGATAGAAGCTTCAGTAGAACCTTCTTGTCCCCCTAGAAGCAGGTGAGAGGAGTCCTGCCTGTCCTGGAAACCTCTTGCTGTAACGAATTGCATCCCCAAAGTCTCCTGAGTGCAAGCACGTCTGCAGCAGTGCCACAGTGAACGATGGCATCAGGAAGCAGTAGGGAGAAGCATCATAGAATCATAGAATGGCCTGGGTTGAAAAGGACTTCAAGGATCATCGAGTTTCAACCACCCTGCTGAGTGCAGGGTCGCCAACCAATAGACCTGGCTGCCCAGAGCCACGTCCAGCCTGGCCTTGAACACCTTCAGGGACGGGGCATGCACAACACCCCGGGCAACCTGTTCCAGTGCATCACCACCCTCTGTGTGAAAAACTTCTTCCTAATATCTAACCTACATCTCCCCTGTCTCAGTTTAAAACCATTCCCCCTTGCCCTATCACTATCCACCCTCGTAAACAATCATTCCCCCTCCTGTTTATACACTCCCTTCAAGTACTGGAAGGCCACAATGAAGTCTCCCCAGAGCCTTCTCTTCTCCAAGCTAACCTGTCCTTCTTGTACTGAGGGCTCCAGGCCTGGATGCAGCACTCCAGATGGGGCCTCACAAGAGCCGAGTAGAGGGGGACAATCCCCTGCCTCTCCCTGCTGGCCACTCCTCTTTTAATGCAGCCCAGAACATAGTTGGCCTTCCGGGCTGCCAGCTCACACTGCTGGCTCATGTCCAGCTTCTCATCCACCAGGACCCCCAAGTCCTTCTCTGCAGGGCTGCTCTTCCCCCAGTTTGTATAAATACCTGGGATTGCCCCAGCCCCAGTGCAGCACCTCACATTTGGCCTTGTTGAACCTTGTTAGGTTCATATGGGCCCACTTCTCCAGCCTGTCCAGGGCCCTCTGGATGGCTTCCCTTCCCTCCAATGTGTCAAGTGCGCCGCTCAGCTTGGTGTCATCTGCAATCTTGCTGAGGGTGCACTCAATTCCATCATCTATGTCATTGATAAAGATGTTGAAGAGCACTGGTCCCAAGACTGAGCCTTGGGGAACACCACTCGTGACCGGCCTCCACCCTGACATAGAACCATTAATCACAACCCTTTGGCTGTGACCAGCCAGCCAGTTCTTAATCCATCAAACAATCCATCCTTCAAATCCATACCTCTCCAATTTGGAGAGAAGGATGTGGTGAGGGACCCTGTCAAAGGCTTTGCAGAAGTCCAGGTAGATGACATCCATCACCCTTCTCCCATCCACCGATGCTGTCATTCCATCATAGAAGGCCACCAGATAGGTCAGGCAAGATCTGCCCTTGGTGAAGTCATGCTGGCTGTCTCAGATCACCTCTTTGTCTCATAGGTGCCTTAATGTGTCTTCTAGGAGGATCTGCACTAGGATCTTCCCAGGCACAGAGGTGAGGCTCACCGGCCTGTAGTTCCCCGGGTCATCCTTTCTCCCTTTCTTAAAAATGGGAGTAATGTTTCCCTTTTTCCAGTCACTGGGGACTTCATTGGATACCCATGATTTTTCAAATATGATAGACAGCAGCTTGGCAACAACATCAGCCATCTCTCTCAGAACCCTACGATGGATATCATCCACCTCCATGGTCTTACATACATTCAGTTTCATGAGGAGGTCTTGGACTTGTTCCATGTTACAGTGGGACAGAATCCCACTGTTCAGGGTCCTGGCAGAGATGGGGAGTCTGACCACCAGTGAAGACTGAGGCCTGAAGTTCATGATCCTGACTCTGCTTTTTGCCGGGCCTGCATTCCTCCAGATCACAAACTCCACTAGGGCATGATCACTACAACCCAGGCTGCCTCCAGTCTTAACCCCTCTAATGCTCTCCTCTGCATTGGTGAGCACCAGGTCCAGTAAGGCTTCATCATGGGTCAGTCCATCTAATACCTGGACCAGGAAGTTATCCTCGACAGACTCCAGGAATCTCCTGGATTGTCTGCCATCTGCTGTGCCGCTATCCCAGCAGATATCCAGGTGGTTGAAATCCCCCATCAGGTCAAGAGCCCGTGAGCGCAACGGTTCCTACAGCTGAAGCAAGAAGGCCTCGTCAACAGGCTCCCCCTGATCAGGTGGCCTGTAGCAGGCCCCAAACACTAGATGTCCTTTACTGGACTGATCCTTGATTTTAACCCATAAGCTCTCAACCTGGTCATGGCTGTTACTCAGACACAGCTCTTCGCAATCTATGCACTTCCTAACATAGAGGGTAACTCCCCCTCCCTTCCTATCCTGTCTATCCCTTCTGAAGAGTCTGTAGCCCTCAATCAGAGTATTCCAGTCATGGGATATGTCCCACTACTTTTCCGTGATAGCAACCAGATCATAATTTTCCAAACACATCACGGTTTCCAATTCCTCCTGCTTGTTTCCCACACTGTGTGCATTAGTGTAAAGGCAATTCAGCTGTGCTTTCTGGCACACTACCTTTCTACAGGGGCCCTCCCTCAAACCTCCAAAAGAAATCTGAAGTTTTCTTCCATGCTTCCTAGAGGGACATGAGAAGGTTTTGGACGGGAGGTTGGCGACATTACCTCCTCTGAGGAGTTCCCAGCAGATTCTACCGGATAGGTCGGAGGTTTTTGCTCGCAATCTCCTACAATGACAACATCACGAAGCCCTTCTCTGTCCCACTGACCTCCATCTTCCCCATCTCCCTCTTCCTCCATCAAATCTAGTTGAAATTTCTGAGCTACTCGCTCCACCCTAACGAGCGTCATTGTGTCCCCATCCCCCTTCATACCTAGTTTAAAGCTCTCTCAATGAGCCCTGCCAGCTCCTGGGCTAGGATCTGCTTTTCCCTTGGAGACAGGTGAGGCTCATCCACAGCCATCAAGCCAGGTGCCGAGTAAACTGCTCCATGGTCAAAGAACCCAAAGTTCCTGTGGCAGCACCAGCTTTTCAGCCACTTATTCAAAGCCTGCATTTTCCTGTTCTGTATCCCTCACTGCCCCAGAAGGGAGAGAGGAAAATATCACTTGCACACCCACTCCCTCAGCCATTCGCCCTAAACCGCTGAAATCTCTTTTGATAGCTCCCAGGCTTCCTCGAGCGATTTCATCACTGCCTGCCTGGACTATCAATAACGGGTAGTAATCAGAGGAGTGAACCAGACCCGGGAGTTTTTTTGTGATGTCCCTGATGCAGGCCCCAGGGAGGCAGCACACCTCCCTGCAGGTCAGGTCAGGTCTGCATATGGGGCCCTCCATTCCCCTGAGAAGGGAATTGCCCACCACAATGGCCCTTCTGTCTTTCCTGGCAGAGGCAGTCTCAAGGTGTGGACATGACTGCCTCGCCCTAGGCTCCTCCCTGGGCAGATCCTCCCTCACCTCCCCACTCACCTCCGCTTCAGTTTCCAGCATCCCAAACCTATTGCTTAGAGGGACCTGGAGGAGCAGGGGAGGCAGGCAGGGAGTGCGCCTGTGACGCCAAGCCGCGACTCTCTTCCAACACTCCTCATCTGTCAGGTCTGTCTGATCGTGACAGGGCAGGGGGTCTACCACTTTTCTGGGGGTATTTCCCTGGCACCCTTCCCTCCAGAACACCAGCGAGTAACTCCACCAATCAATCTCCCGTTCACAGTCCCTGATGGTCCTTATTCTCTCCACTTCCTCCTTGAGCTCCACCACCAGGCTGAGCAGATCATTCACCTGCTCACACCTCACACAGGTGGAACTCCTGCCACCTTTGCCCAGCAGCAGCAGGCTCAGGCACTCCCTGCAGCCAGAGACCTGAACAGCCATGTTTCTGGGCAGACCCTCTGTCTGGGTCGCCGCAGTCTTCCTGGGGGAAGCCCTCTGTCTGGTGGAGACCATGTTTAAACCTGAGGTCTCAGAGACTGTCAATAGGAGAGCTGGTCTCCTGAGCAAAGAGGGACAGCACTGACGTGTGCTGCTGCTGGACTCACCTCCCACATCCACAGCTGCAGTACCTTATGGGCCCATGAGCTGCTAGCCCCCCAGCTCAAGCACAGCACTGGCTTCATAAAAGCCTTAAAAATAGCTTTTTTGTTAGCCGTTTTTGCTTCAGATCCCTTGCCCAGTGCAGTCTTACCTGCCCTGAAGGTGGTCTCCACAGCAATCAGAATGCAATGGCCAGTGTCATGTGGGACATCCTTGAGCAACTGGGTTATGATGCTCTGCCAAAATTCAAGGTGGAACTCAGCAAGATCCAGCCCAAGGAGGGGTACAAGCACATCAAGCTGGAGAGCATGACGTAGCTATTGCTAACAGTACTTGCCAGCCTGCTGTACAGCCACAATGGGCGGCCCCACTGCGAGGAAGCAGCAGCAGATGTGCTGAAGGCCCTGGTGTGTGTCCATCAGGCTGACGATCTCCTGGATAAGCTGTATAAGGGTGAGTTGGGGGAGATGAGGTCTGGGAATGGGCCACAGCAGCACTGAGTCACCAAACTCATCCTCCTCTTCTCTGCAAGGGGCAAGGTTTGTTTAGTAGAGCAGTGGTTTCCTATTCCCAGAAGTCTATTATGTGGTTGGGACCATGAAGGAACTCCTTCAGGAAGGTTTTCTGAGTCCTGAGGAGCATGACAGCAACGTTTTGCAGAGCACCAAAGAGGGAAGAATGTGGAAGCTCTGCAAACTGATGGCAAAGTGGGACATCACAGCCAAATATTACCTGTATAAGGAGCTGACGAGAAATAATCCCTACCTCTCTTTGTGATATGCAGGTAAGAATGTACTCCAGTAATCTTCCCATCTGGAAATAAGTCCACGCAGAGGCCAAGCCTTCAGGAAAAGGGAGGAGCACAGGCACATCTACACGCCTTTGTCCTTGAGATGGACAGGAGACGTTTCTATGGCAGCCAGCGCTCAACAGCTGCAGACACAAGTGGGATAGAACAGGCTGCTTAGGGAAGTAGTGGAGTCTCTGTCCCCAGACGTTTTCAAGAAGGGTGTAGATGTGGCACTGAAGGACATGGTTTAATGGGTACAGTGGTAATGGATCAATGGTTGGACTGCATGACCATAGAATCATAGAGTCCTTAGAGTTGGAAGGGACCTTTAAAGGTCATCTGGTCCAACCGCCCGCAACGAACAGGAACAGCTAGAACAGATTGCCCAGGGCCTGACTCTAGAGGTCTTCTCCAATGTTACAGATTCTGTGATTCTATGATTCTAAGACTAATGCTTCCACTTGCATGTCTGCAGAGGTCGTTCTTTAACACTACATTTCTCCAACCCACCACACTGTCCTCTCTCCAGCAAGTAGGTGGAGCTACATTCACATGGATGGTAAAGGTTGCATGGTAAAGCCAGGTGAGCTCTGAACTGCTCCACACTGTCAACCCTTCACTGAACTGCATCACCCTCCCAAAGTCCCCTCCTGTCTCATTCTGTGCAGCAATCTTGCTTAAGATGGCCAAGGATCCAGACAGTCCTTGGCCTTTGGTTCCCCTCCTTGAGATATGTGTGATGACATGCTTGCACTGTAGAACGGCACTCTCACAGGCCACAAGTGCCTCCTCCTATGGTATGATTTCTTTTGGTCTCTTTTCTTTTAGTTTCTTCTGCTTTGCTCTGCCCCAGGCAGCCTTGCCCGAGACCTCAAGGCCATCAGGTCACTCTACATTTCTACATGTCACCACTGTCTCCTCTCTCCTGCAGGTGCCCAAGCATAGAGTGGCATCCCATCTCTTCACCCTAGAGAAGCAGAAGGTGAACTCTGAGCTTCTCAGCACCATCGTCCCCTTTGCTCTACTGTGTCACACTCCCTCCAATCCCTCTAAATGTACCATTCTGAAAGCAGAGCTGGCTTGGGCTCTTCACCTTTTCCTTCTGCATCCAGAGCGGGACCTGGCTCCAGCAGAGCTGTTCAGGCTAAGGAAGTCAGAAATATTTCTGACAGATGTATTGTCACAACTGATAAAGCAGAAGTACAGAAGATGTGGAAGCCAAGTGGTGTGTGGAGTAGAGGTTTATGCAGAGATCTGCCAAGATCAATTAAAATTCCAGGCACTCATGGTGCTTAAGAGGTCCAAGGATCTGGACAGTTCTTGGCCTTTTGGCCCCTCCTTTGCACTAATGAGACCAGGACAATGATGGAAATGGAAATACAGGGAGGAGGGGAAGAGGCCGTTGCAGCTCTTGGGACTTGAGGACGATGGGTGCTCACTCTGTGATACTTTACAGCTTCAAGTGGGGGCATGTTCTCCAAATGGATGGGGTGGATAGGAAAGCTGTTATAGTTTGCAACACCTGCATGTTCAGAACACAAGCCTTTGGCCGTGGAGAGCAGCATCAGCAAACACTCAAGTGCGAAATGCATGGCATGTCCCTGGCAAGAGGTAAGGTGCTGTGCTCCACTGCTCTTTTCGGAGTGGTTTTCCAGGTCACTCTCACATGCATCCATCTCTGGTGTTTCCCCAGGGATTCAGGGCCTGGAGCACTTCTGCAGTGAGGAAAGCCTGAAAGCACTGGGTTGTAGAGAGAGGTTCTAGAGTTCTTTCCCTGAGGTTCTTCAGAAGTCAGCTGGACATGAGTCTGGGAAACCTACTCTGAGTGGACCTGCAGGAGGGTTTGGACCAGATCATGCAATCATAGAATCATTTAGGTGTGAAAAGACCATCAGGTACAACCATTAACCTACACCTGCCTGAACACAGAATCGCAGAACCATAGAATTGCAGAATTGTAGATTCATAGATTTATAAACACCATACAATCACAGAATTGCAAAATTCATGGAGTTATTTAGATTGGTAAAGAGCTGGAAGAACATGTTCAGCCGTCACCTAACACAACAAGTCCACTACTAGACTCTGTCCCTAAATGCCCCATCCACATACCTCTTATGTCCCTCAAGAGACGAGGAGTTCTGCAGCATCTGAGGCACAGACTCAGATGTGAATGATCCAAATCATTTATTACAGGTTCTAACATCCCTTATATACATTCACAAGTTTTCGCTTTTAACTTTCCTACCCACCTTTACACGTCAACAAAACGTTCCACAAACACTCCTTAACCATGCATGCAGGTGCTTATCCAATTAGAGCCATGACTTGTTCCCAGCCATGAGCTCCTCCTCCAATCAGTGTCATCATCACTTAGCTTACTTGACTTTGTTTTTCTCTTCTTCTGGAGATGTCCTTGGTTCTCAGCCTTGCTTTCTCCTGCTGTTCATCTTGCTCCGCAGCTTCTGCTCTGAATAATCTTTCTTGTACTCCCACAATTCCTCCCTTTTTGTTTATTAGCAAACTATTAACACACTACAAACTAATAACACAAATGATATTAATAACATAATCACACCTTGTACACAGCATTCCGACAGCCTCATTTAGAGCTTTCTCCTTCGTTTTGTATAACATTTTGTAACGGTATTGCTGGATGCATTTAAGTTAACATGACTCGATCAAAGCTTTGATTGTGTGAGAAACATTCAGAATCAAAGATTTCTAATAGGCAAAGATCTTAGTGAGAGCAGCAAAATTATATTAATTGTTGCAATTATGGGCGCATACCCCCTACTGGCAAGGGAGAAATTGCACACCTAGTCAGTGGAATTCATCCATTACATACCCTGGACCCAACGCAGATAACAACTCTCCTGGTGCTCATTAGTTGAGCATCTCAGGCTCACAATCTTCCCAACGCTGTTGCTATGATACATTTCCGTATGAGAACTGTTACCAAACTGCTGTCTTTTTGGTATGATTGTACTTGGAAGCACATCTGTTCTGTTTCATATTTTGATAGGAAGGCAATATTTCAAAGTCAGCATATTCGTTCCATCCTGTGCTTGGCTCTCCCTATACTGTCCTCTACCAGGCTCCCCCCATCCTGCGTACCTTCCTTATCTTCCCATCCTCAACTTCACTCTATTCACCAGTTTTTAACAGTCTCACAAGACGGTTGTAAGTTCAGTAATGGCCTACACTATATACAGAAACTACTGGTTACAAATTCAGTAAGGGCCTACACTATATATAGAAAAAACTGTTTTATGAGAGCGTTATAAATTCAGTAAGTGCCCATACTATATATAGAAAATACTGGACACTTCCACTGCAAAAACACGATCTACCTCTCACAATTCTTAACACGCTGAACATAAGAAGAGTCGAGGCAAACATAGCATAATGACAAGAAATACTATCAGACCCATTAAGAAAAGAAAAAACACATGTTTGACCAATGGTCCAAGTTTTTGTAACCTGGAAAAGAATCCTGAGGGTCCCATTCTGTGTGTACCTGTCACTGATTAGAAAAAATCTTCAACTTTTGTATACTCTGATATATTGATTTTGAATGATCACTAAGGTTCATACAGCACATGCCTTTAAAGTTTTCAAAACCATGCACTTGGGCTAATAATAGAAAATCAATGGCCTCATGATTTCATAATGTTGCATGTTGGATATAATCAATGTCAGTGGACAAACCTGCTAGAGCATCACTAGTGGCATTGCTTTCCTTAGCCAGCTAACATCCTAACTTGGTGAGTGTGGCTAAAGCTGAGCAGTGCTGTTTCAGGGTAGATTTTGAATCTGAGAGGCAGGATGTCTCAGGAGCAGAGGCAAGCAAGCTGTGCACTCAGAGCAGCACAGAGGGTTACGAGTTTTAGTTAACATACACACACACACACACACACACACACACATCCATTTTAGATAATCCTGTAAGAGGGAATCAGAAACTCCCTAAACAAGTGCATTATTATTTACCGACCCCAAGAGATGGCAAACCACCAGAAAGGAGAGAGAAGGACCATGCCGGCAGTGGATGCACTAGGCAGTGCCAGCAGGGTGTCCCCTGCTTCAAGGGGAACTTTTCCTCTCTCACCCATCACAGACTCTCTTCTGTTTTTATTCTTCTCAGAGTCTGCAGGGTTTTTTCCATTTGTATACTGCAACTGCATGGCCAGTGCGTCATACAGAGCCCAAGTGGAGTACCTGCTTGCAAAACAAAATAAACTACCAAGGCCAGCTCTCTCTACAAAACAAAATATTTGCAGCTATAGCCACAAATATTAGTTCCCTTAAAACTATCAGAATACTTTTTTCCATCCCAAGATCATTCTTCAGTGAGGGGCCTTTGGATCCCTGATATAGGTTCCAATTGAAGGGACCAGTGAACCAAAAAATCTGTCGAGCAATATTTCCGAATTCTATGTTAGAATTGTATGTTGAATCAAAGTCAGATAGTATGTGCCTTTGTCTCGAGTGATGCATGGTCATATTTTTTAAATCCTGATTAGTGAGATAGTGAGATGAAAGAGAGTTTATCGTTCTGTAATACAGGGTCATCCCTTTGCCTGGGATTCCTTTCCAGGTTTTGTCTTTGTAAATTAAGAAAAGGCTAATTGATAGGTTAATAGCATCATAACTGAGCATTACTGATAATGGGGTGGTGAAATTACACTAAAAGAGCTATTCCCATAGATTCCAGCACCGGTAACATCAAATCCTGTTCAATTCACATTTGATCTACTACTAAAATAGAAGAAGAAGCACACAGCAAACTAGATAATGCCTAATAATTCTTATTCTTGAGGCTGCATCTGTAACACAGGAAAATCACCCACTTTTGTAATACCATTACCAGTGTTGTTATTGTGATACCATTCGGTGGGTAATCCAGCCATTTTTTGTCACTTACTATGGCACCCATAAGTTATCTACAATACAAAAAATTGCAGAACAATACCAATAAGTAAGAAACATCATTATGAGGGCTGGATGTTATTCTCTGTAACATCAGTGTAAATGTATCACACTGGAACACACCTATGACCAGTCCCTGTGGAAACACAAGCATAGCCACAACCCAAGTTGCCAGTGCTAAGGGACCTTCCCAATGTCCTGTGGCCATATCCCGAGCATTAATCATTGGCCATTCTTAGAGGATTGGGGAGGCCTCAAAATGATGGTCTGCTTCGAGCTGTATCTGCATGATCACGATTCAAAAAATTCAGCACGAGCAAAGTCTTACATAATCTTTCTTGTGGTCTGTCTTCCATATTCCCCTTTTTTTGTTTATTAAGAGTATGTTTCAGTGTGTGATGAGCACATTCAATGATAGCTTGTCCAGTGGGAGAATGAGGAATGCCTATAGCATGTCTAAGCCCCCATTACTGGAGGAAAATCTGAGTGGCCTTAGAAGTATATGCAGGTCCATTATCTGTTTTTATAGTATATGTGATCCCCATGGCAGCATAAGCAGATAACCAATGTTCACAGGCATCGCAACTCTGTTTGCCTGTATGCGCTGTGGCAAACATGTAAGAAGAATAAGTATCTATTGTTACATGCACATATTTTAGATGGCAAATTTATCAACATGAGCGACATCTGTTTGCCAGAGCTGAAGCGGTGCTGTGTCACGGGTGTTTGTTCCTATTTGAGGCAAAGGGGCAATTGCCTGGCAGTCTGGGCATGTTACAATAATGTTACGGGCTTGATCCGCAGTCAGTTGGAATTGTTTTTGTAAGGCTCTCCTATTCTGATGGAAAAACTGATGGGAGAGTTGTGCTTGTGGAAATAATTGAGGGGTAGCAAAGGCGACTGTGGCTTGATCAGCCTTACGGTTGCCCTCAGCTGAAGGACCAGGCAACATAGTGTGTGATCGAATATGCATAATAAGAAAAGGAAAAGTATGGTGAGAGACATAATGCAAACAAGGCAGGTTTGTTCACTTCCTTAAGAAAATATCCTTCAATCTGCTGAATGATACCTGTAACGTACAAAGAGTCAGTCATTATATTAAGCTTTTGTTCTGCAAAAGTTTGAAAAGCTCAAGCCACTGCAGCAAGTTCTACAACTTCAGGTGACCCGTCGATGATATGCACATCTGACCGCCATCGTGTAGCAGTCGCACGCCAGATAACCACTGCTCAGTGTGTCTTGCCGGAGCCATCTGTGTATACAGTAACAGTATTAGGTATTGGAACATGTGAAAGTAAAATAGTTGTAGCAAGGGATAGATTACTCAAATTTTGCAGTAACTGATGTTTGGGGGGATGTGTGGAGTTTTGTCCAGTAGAGTCAGCCATAGCAGTTTGTAAAGAGAGCGAATGTGCAAGCATCCGATTTAAATCTTTTTTAGTAGTGGGTATGTAGATGCAATCAGGATCAAAAGCTCGCAAAATGTGTAGACGATGTTGACCTTGCTGTATTAACATTGCAAACATCTCCACTCGTGATGTAATGGTTTTTGAAAATGTATGTGGTAAGAATTTCCATTGGAGGATGATGAAAGGATCTTTTCTGGAGGTATCCCATTGACATAACAAACGATATGTTGATAAGAGTTTGATATTATTATAAGAGATACTGTGACAAACGAGCACGATGGCTGTACTGATGTTGCAATGACGTTATTAGAGTCTAAGCATTGTAGTGCTTTTGGTGTTAATTGTCTTTTCGAGGTTAGATCTGGGTCTCCTTTGAGTAGTTGAAATAGAAGTTGAAGCTCTCGAGTAGTAATACCTAAAGGTTGACCCAACCACTTGATGGTTGCTGATGATTTTTGCAGATCATTTAATGTCTGCATGTGAGATATTATATTGAGGATTTACTGAATGGTGTGAGATGTAATTTCCTTCCTAAATATTTCCATGGAGAGCTGAGTTGTACCTTTTCTTCAGCTATTTGTAAACCGACAGATTGGACTGCCTGCTGGATGAGCAGGACAAAAAAAAGCGGGAAACATTACTTCCATTTTTAAGAAAGGGAGAAAGGATGACCATGGGAACTACAGGCCAGTGAACCTCACCTCTGTGCCTGGGAAGATCCTAGTGCAGATCCTCCTAGAAGACACATTAAGGCACCTATGAGACAAAAAGGTGATCTGAGACAGCCAGCATGACTTCACCAAGGGCAGATCTTGCCTGACCTATCTGGTGGCCTTCTGTGATGGAATGACAGCATCGGTGGATGGGAGAAGGGTGACAGATGTCATCTACCTGGACTTCTGCAAAGCCTTTGACAGGGTCCCTCACCACATCCTTCTCTCCAAATTGGAGAGGTATGGATTTGAAGGATGGATTGTTTGATGGATTAAGAACTGGTTGGCTGGTCACAGCCAAAGGGTTCTGATCAATGGTTCTGTGTCAGGGTGGAGGCCGGTCACGAGCGGTGTTCCCCAAGGCTCAGTCTTGGGACCAGTGCTCTTCAACATCTTTATCAATGACATAGATGATGGAATTGAGTGCACCCTCAGCAAGTTTTCAGATGACACCAAGCTGAGCGGCGCACTTGACACATTGGAGGGAAGGGAAGCCATCCAGAGGGCCCTGGACAGGCTGGAGAAGTGGGCCCATGTGAACCTAACAAGGTTCAACAAGGCCAAATATGAGGTGCTGCACTGGGGCTGGGGCAATCCCAGGTATTTATACAAACTGAGGGAAGAGCTGGAGAGCAGCCCTACAGAGAAGGACTTGGGGGTCCTGGTGGACGAGAAGCTGGACATGAGCCAGCAGTGTGAGCTGGCAGCCCGGAAGGCCAACTATGTTCTGGGCTGCATTAAAAGAGGAGTGGCCAGCAGGGAGAGGCAGGGGATTGTCCCCCTCTACTCGGCTCTTGTGAGGCCCCATCTGGAGTGCTGCATCCAGGCTTGGGGCTCCCAGCACAAGAAAGATGCAGAACTCTTGGAATGAGTCCAAAGGAGGCCACCAAGATGATCAGAGGGCTGGAGCACTTCTCCTATGAAGAAAGATGGAGGGAACTGGGCTTGGTTAGCTTAGAGAAGAGAAGGCTCTGGGGAGACCTCATTGTGGCCTTCCAATACTTGAAGGGAGGGTACAAACAGGAGGGGGAATGATTGTTTACGAGGGTGGATAGTGAGAGGACAAGGGGAAATGGTTTTAAACAGAAAAGGAGAGATTTAGGTTAGATTCTGGAGGAAGTTTTTCACTCAGAGGGTGGTGATGCACTGGAACAGGTTGCCCAAGGAGACTGTGGATGCCCCATCCCTGGAGGCATTCGAGGCCAGGCTGCATGTGGCTCTGGGCAGCCTGGTCTAGTGGTTGGCAACCCTGCCCACAGCAGGGTGGTTGAAACTAAATGATCTTTGAGGTCGTTTTCAACCCAGGCCATTCTATGATTCTAAAGCATCCTTTACACTTTCTTCTTCTGCTGCTGCTATGAATATACCATCCATGTGATGAGAAATAAGAATGTGAGGTCTAGCTTTTTGTACTGGTTGTAATGCATTTGCCACTGACAACTGGCATATTGTTGGACTATTTTCAAAGCACTGACTATCTGCCTGTGCCTGGTCTTGATGTACTGCCCAAGCCCCTGCCCCCATGAGCTCCTCCATGCCATTTAAGTTAGCCAAATTATCCATAGTCTGGATGGTAGCCTGCTCTTGGTATTCAGTCATAAACACAGTGTATTGCATGGGAGAAAGAATCATTTGTAACAAAATTTTCCAATCATGAGAAGTCATAACATAGCTGTCACTGCCACCAGAAGATTATACGTAAAGGTGGACTGAATTCCATAATCTTTCACCAACTTCCTTAGCTCCTTCACCATCTCATAAGGCAGGGATTCCCATCAGGGGGGCTGATTTGCATGATACAATGCAGGAAAGGCTTGCAACATATCAGCATCACCCCATGATATTTCTTCTTTTCTGCATTGCTCTGAAACACTGTAGTACGCTGCAGAAGCAACAAAATTGTTCCTTCCCATCCTCTTCAACTTATCATCAGGAAGAAAAAAGATTGGTTTGTCCTCCAGATCTACTGGACCAGGATCAAAGAGATCCTCTGGTTCTGGTCCATCCTTGTCTTTAACCAAATTACATGCGAGCAGCAGAAGCCAAGAGGCAAGCGATGGGGATGGGGTGGAGGGTGGCCACAGCACTTCTAGTGTCGGGGGGGGTGAGGAGGACGGCAGTGGAGTGGTGGGCCATGGTGGGGGAGAGGAGGGCAGCCGTGGGCCAGAAACGTTCCGGAGAGGACTGCGGCCGTGGGGCTGTGGGCGCCTCGCAGCAGCGGCAGTGATGCTCTTTGGGGGCTGTGATTTTTCTTCTTCCCAGATGGGTGAAGGGTTGGAGTCGCAGGTTGGGTCCAGGCAGGAGCTGCTTCCCATGCCGAGGGGCAGCAGCGGGGGTGGCAGGGAGAGCGATGGGGAACAGTCCTTCCTTGTCAATTTTGTTTGAGCACTTCCAATGTTTGGTGCCAAACAGGTAAATGTTTTGCAGCCATTTTATCTGAAGTAGTTGCAGCAACCCAGAGTCTTATGTCAATTTTGTCCCAAAGCTCCCCGTCAAAAGAAAACCCAGATTTCAGAAACTCAGGGACATTTTTGCTTATCCATTTAAGAGAAGAAGCTAGTGCTGAGGTAGATACATGTCGATTCTGAAACTCTGAAATTCTCCATAATACTTCAAGATTTACTTGTTGCTCCTTTGTTAGTGAGCTTCCCATAGTTCCTGACTGCTCACCTTCTGTCCTGCAGAGCAACGCGGGTGCATGCGAAACAAACTCTCTGTAGTTCAGTTGGGTGGTGCGGCCGGACCTGGCTCGCTCAGTCTTGGCTTGATTTGCACCACTTGGTGGGCACCATTTGCAGCGTCTGAGGCGCAGACTCAGATGTGAATGATCCAAATCATTTATTACAGGTTCTAACATCCCTTATATACATTCACAAGTTTTCGCTTTTAACTTTCCTACCCACCTTTACACGTCAACAAAACATTCCACAAACACTCCTTAACCATGCATACAGGTGCTTATCCAATTAGAGCCATGACTTGTTCCCAGCCATGAGCTCCTCCTCCAATCAGGGTCATCATCACTCAGCTTACTTGACTTTGTTTTTCTCTTCTTCTGGAGATGTCCTTGGTTCTCAGCCTTGCTTTCTCCTGCCGTTTATCTGTCTCCACAGCATCTTCTCTGAATAGTCTTTCTTGCATTCCCGCAAATTCCCATTTGTATTGAAGTCGATAGGAAAGGAGAATGTTTGGAAATCACTCAACAGGAAATGATATTAATAGCAGCGATAAGAATTCAATTAGCTTGCCGGTTGTTTGAGATCTGCTCCTGAGCAGCACCATCTGGTTCATTGGAGATTGAGGAGAGCTGGCTGTGACTGAGCCCACCATCTGGTGATGCTGTGGATGAGAATGAGCCATGTCACAACAACAAACCAGTTGAAAAAGCTTTTACCAGTATCTGTGGGAAATTCAAAAGGCAGACAGAAGTAGCAGTAATGAAGAAGAGCTCTTCTGTTTTAGCAAACTGTGTAAAGGCTACAGAGTGTTTTGACACCTGGTGGGAGAACATGCAGAGATATGGTAGAGACATTCACAGAGGGACTATGAGAATCATTTGAAGCGTAAAGAACAAAAGCTGGTTTGAAGATTGTATGAAGAAATTGAGGACCATTGTGGAGTATAGCTGATGCACATTCACAGTTACCCATAGTTCAATTAATACTGTGACTACAAAAGGCAATACAAAAGATTATACTTGTCTGGCTTTATAGAGGAGAGGAAGCAGACTGGAAGTCCAACTGAAGAGTTTCTGAGGGGACCGTCAAGAATGGGCACCTTCCTCAGCATTTGCACATGGTTTCTTGAAGTTGGAAGGCTTGGAATGTCTCAGTCAGCATAAGTGGATACTTTGTAGAAATGTGCTACAAAGGAAATATTTTAGAGTCCCTGTTAAATAGTGCGTTGTCCTGGGAAAATAATCAATCATTCAGCGGAGCCAGGCTTAGGCAAACTGGTGGAAAGTATCTAGCAGGAAAATTAAAAATGAATGGTGTTAAATTGCTGTCAAATAGCCATAAGCATACAGGGAACACAGAATTTACTTGCAGAAACAAAAACAAAAACAAAACAAAAAACATTCAGATGTTTTTCACTCTTTTGCAACTAGAGTTTTAAAGCTATGTAATGCATGTGGCCAGGAGCTCTTGTACATCTCAGCTGCATGGGCTGTACAGAGCAGCATTTTAGTTTGTGGTCGGTTCCCTCTGACTCTGAGATCTAGCTTCGATCTGATACCCTAAACAAAGTGACTTCATGTCAGAACACTGATGGGAGGGCAGCCATTTCACTTCCCCTCTTCACCTCTTGCCTAGAACACATCCAGAAGCACTGTTTTTCTCCTAAACTATGTCAGACCAATCCCAAAAGCCTTTTCCTTCTCAGCAGGGACTTAAAGGAGAAATGAGCTGGCAAGAAACATTCTCCCCGCTGGTTCAGAGCTGTCTTATGCTTAGCTAGGTCTTCCAAATGCTGTCAAGTCATTGGCATTG
Organism: Numida meleagris; assembly: GCF_002078875.1. Classification (NCBI taxonomy): domain Eukaryota; kingdom Metazoa; phylum Chordata; class Aves; order Galliformes; family Numididae; genus Numida; species Numida meleagris. Next base: position 10,949 of record NW_018364554.1, on the reverse strand, counting down.
TTGTGTTTTGTGTCATCAGAAGAGAGTAGCCATCACATCCCCCAGAGCCAAGGATTCTTGGAAGATTTCCCACCTTCCCTCTAGCTCCGCTTTTCTGCAAGGAGATGGCACCCAGAAATGATGCAGATGGGATTCACGCACCTGTTTTGCAGCTTCAGGTGGAGCTCTGTCTCTCCTGGGCACCCCATGTCCTGATGAGTGTGGCAGGTGTTCCCCCCTGAGGAGTGGGGGTTTGGTATCTGGAGGTTGATACTTCATAGAACCAATCCCTTTGTGTGTCAGTGGTACCAAACCAGAACTGCTGGTGGTGGAGGACTCCTCAGGCAGGCTGGACTCACAGTGAAATATTGATGCTGCCAAATCCTGAGGTCGTTTCTGTAGTGACCTGAACTTCTCTGCCCTCAGCTTGAGTAGTTTGATTCACTTGGACCTCAGTAGTGGCAGCTTGGATGTTTTGCCTTTGGGCTCCTTGGGCAGCCTGGCCTCAGCCCTTGATGAATCACACAATCACAGAACTGTAGGGGCTGGAAGGGACCTTGCAGGTTCCCTAGACCAGGTTGCACAGGTAGGCGTGCAGGCGGGTCTTGAATATCTCCAGAGAAGGAGACTCCACAGCCCCCAGGGCAGCTTGTTCCAGTGCTCTGTCACCCTTACCATGAAAAAGTTCTTACGCACATTTGTGCGGAACTTCCTATGCTCCAGTTTGTGGCTGTTTCCCCTTGTTCCGTCACCACATACCACTGAAAAGAGCCTGGGCCTTGTCCCTTTGCCTCCTGCACCTTAGGTATGTATAGACATTGATCAGATCCCCTCTCAGTCGTCTTTTCTCAAGGCTGAAAAGATCCAGGTCGCTCAGCCATTCCTCGTAAGAGAGGTGCTCCAGGCCTTTTATCATCTTTGTGGCTGAACTCCTTCCAGGAGATCTCTGTCTTTTTTTGTACCAGGGAGCCCAAAACTGGACAAAATATTCCAGGTGAGGCCTGACCAAGGCAGAGTAGAGGGAGAGGATCACCTCCTTTGACCTGCTGGGCATGCTCTTTTAATGCATCCTAGAATGCCATCGGCCTTCTTGGCCAAAAGGGCAAACTGCTGGCTCATGGCCTACCTGTTGTCCACCAGGATCCCCAGATCCCTCTCTGCAGAGCTCCTCATCAGCAGGTTGTCCCCCAACCTGTACTGGTGCATGCATTCCTCCCTAGGTGCAAGACCCTATAATTGCTTTTGTTAAACCTCATCTCGTTCCTCTCTGTCCAACTCTCCAGTCTGTCCATATCTCGCTGAATGACAGCACAGCCTTCTGGTTTGTCAGCCATTCCTACCAGCTTCATATCATCAGCAAACCTGCTGAGGATGGATGCTATCCCTTCATCAAGGTCATTGATGAAGATGTTGAACAAGACCAGACCCAGCACCGACCCCAGCCCTCAAGCTGGACTCTGTGCCGACAATCACAACCCTCTGAACTCTGCCAGAAGATCTCATATCTTTGATGGGAGCTGTCGTGTGCCTCCTGGCAACCTGAAGGCACAAGACCTTTGCTTTGTCTTTCTTTGACACTCTACCATTGTGATGGGCTTTCTCCACTCCTTGTCCATCTCCTTGGAACTTGCATGATTTGTTCCCTGTACATTGCCCAGGTCTTCTTGGCCTTTGGTTCCTGTTTGGCCCTGCAGCTGGCAAATCACTGGCTGCTTTTGGGCTTCAGACATTCCCAGGATCACTGGTTGCAGACAGAAAGGACAGAGTATGAGGGATCCACCCGAGTGGGTGATGGCTTTGGGGCTGCAACCTACCACCCTGAGTCAGGACCCTTCACTGCAACACAGCCTCCTCCACCGATAGCTTTCTCCCGAGATCCAGAGAGGGGCCAGTCCTGTGAACTGGGGGGCTTCTGGCAGCCCCATCCCACCACTCTGGGTGCTGTTTTCGGCACCGGTGGGCAGCCAAAAACAGTGACTCGTTGGGGTTGGAGAATGGGTGCCTTGTGGGGTCAGTGAAACACTCCCATGTAGATCCCAGCCCTCCAGCCTCACCTGAATACAGAGTTCTCCCTCTGCTGTAAGCTTCTTACCCTCCTGAAGTGTAATCAGTCTATACTTGCAGTGCTCAAGCATTTTATGAAAGCTGGTGCTCTAGCAAATCTCACTGAAATTGGGAAGGCAGAGGAGATTCACTGTAAAACAGTTGGTTCAGTGACAATGGTTGCTCAGGCCAGTTCCAAAAACAACTGAGAGGGTCGTTCTGCTCCCCCCACTGCCACCATCTCCACCACACTTGGACCCTTCCTGCCACCTTCTCTGCCTCCATTCCTCCTCTCTACAATTCAGCTCTGCTTTGGGACTGCATTACTGACATTGCCTTTGGGAAAGAGGAAATGGGTGGTGCCAATAAGGTGAAAGGGTGCCTTGGGGACCATTTCCCAGCGGAAAGGCAGGACCTAGGATCCCTGCATCCTCCTGCTGTAGCCAGGGATGGGGGCGCAGCACGCCCATCACCATGGTTTTGGTGAGGCCAACATGTCATTAGGGGAAGAGGCCGCGCTGATCTGGAGCATAGCTTTGTTGCAAGTCAGAGCCTTTGGCTGATTGTCACTGGGGGATTTTCCCATCACAAGCACATGCCATGGAAAGGAACTGGAAGCTGTTTTACCTTTTTTTTTTGCCCTGGACAAGAGGTGGCAAAGCCTCCTCTTTCTTTTGTTACCTCTCATCAGGGACATTTCTTGAAGCCTTGTGGAATACCCTGGGCAGTGGTTTGGGTACAAACTCCACGTGAAACCTGTACGCAAAAGAAGACACTGGTGTGACTCAGCACTCCACTAATCTTTCTTGCTATCTGTGATTGTCTACTCAAAGGCACATTTTCATGTTGCATTAAGGCCACTATTTCTAAAGTCTACAATGACTCATCGGTGGCAAGAGGCCACAAAGATAATGCAAGAGATGGAACACCTCCCCTACAAGGACAGGCTGAGAGAGGTGTGACTGTTCACCCAGCAGGAAAAAAAAGGTCTCGGCAGACTTTTCAGTATCTAAAGGGGGGCTCTGGAAAGGAAGAGGCCAGACTCTTTAGCAGGATCTGTTGTGATAGGGCAAGGGGAAATAGTTTCAAACTGAAAGATGAGAGATTTAGATTGGATATAAGGAAAAGGTTTTGTACAAAAGAGTGGTGAGGCTCTAGAACATCTTGAACAGTGACATGATGGATGCCCTGACAGTCACCGAAGGTCAGGCTGGACCAGGCTCAGAGCAACCTGATCTAGCTGTAGATGTCCCTATTCCTTGCAGGAAAGTGGGACTTGGTGCCATTTAAATGGGTTCCTTCCAACTTAAATGATTCCATGGTTCTGTGAAGTATCCTCATGGGCAGAACACCTGCAAACACAAGGAATAAACACTACTAAATGAGAGCTGAGCAGCTGCAACAAGCAGCGGCTGCAGCCACAAACGTACTCCCTTGGGAAAGACAATGAGCCAGCCAGAGATCATCAGGGAGGCCATTGGTGCCACGTGGGACATCACCATGTCCAGCAGCCAGGGGGCCTGAGGTGGAGGAACAGGGAGGATGTGGCACATCCTTGTCATGGCTGAGGCACTCAGGACTGGAGGAGCCCAAGGCAGGGAGAGCTGACAGCACCATAGCACTTGCACAGCCTGAGTATCTGGCCAGGTTCTGGTGAACCATGTGCAGGCACAGCAAGGGTCGTGAGACTGCCTGGGCCACGGACAAACTGAAACCTCATCTTGAAAGCAACTTTTCTGAATTTCTCTTTTCCAGATAACTTCTCCAGAAATTCATAGTAGAATTTCTTTTCAAAGGTCATTTCATCAATGAAAAGCACTCCTACGTCTTTCAGGACAAAGGCAATGTTCTCCCCATTCTGCAGGCAGCTGGAGATGAGGGACACGGTGTTTTGGATGCAGGCCTTCCCTCTCTGCCATGTCACAGAGGCAGCTGCAGCCACCTCAGTGTATTTCAGGGGCTCCGATCCTTGTGAAAAATGAGAGGAATGGAGTTGGTCATACAGTTGCCTTCCCACCAGTGCTTCCCTGAAACTGTTTCTTGCAGTTATCACCCAGAATGGACCTATATTTGGATGTGCACATGGGAGGGAGCAGTTTGCTTTTGAGAAAGGAGGTGATAGTCTTGTTTGCCCCGTCCATGCAGCCAGCAAGGCTTTTATCCACCTCCTATCTGGCAGGGATTCCTTATCAGACTTGAGGTGGTACATGGCTATGAAGTTCCCGGCCAGGTGAAACACAGGCCACCGCAGAGTCATGGTCCCAATCCTCAGTCCTGATTTTATTGGAGATGATATCAAAGGAGCCAAAGGTGGGAATCCAGACCCCCTACAAATAGAAGAGAAAGGAAGGGCTGAAGGATTATGGGTTGACTGGAGGAAGAGCTGGAGGGGGTCCAATCTAGGGACAGAGCTTATCAGGTGTCCTCTCCCACTGTTCAGAAGCACAAGCCAGGGCAGTGGGAATAGCTCTGGAAAGGAGCTCCCCTGTTCTCTACCTCCCCTTGCCTTCCAAAAACACCACACAGCTACTTTTTCCCAAAAAGCATCCTCATGGAATACAGAAGCTTCTAGAGACTAGGATCAGCCCTGAGATATGACAGCACCTACCACAAGTGATACCACACTTGCAGAAAGCACAATGGATGCACAGTAGAGAAATTTGAGGTGAGTTTCCTGCTTCCTGTGGAGGGGAAGAGTCAAAGGATCTCTAGACTGAGCTGGACAGAAAGAGGAAGAACACAACAGTCATCACACCTTCTGCACCAGGAACTGTTGTACATATGTGGCCTCTATATGCCAGACAGCAACTTCCACTGAAGGGCAAAGGAAAAGCAGGCCACACTCTGCATCTGCCACTTCCCAGTGCTCTTATTGCCTCAGAGCAGGAGTGAGGTGGCAGATAAAAATGTCATCACAGTCACCAGTCCCACGTGGAGACAGCCCCAAGATGGTCTCAGTGCTGGGTATTGCCTGCTCAGTGCCAACATTGGCTGCAGCAATGTCTGGAGGCATGCTCCACTTTATTGCCATCCTTGCAGAAGCTCATCTTGTTCCGTTTCTCGCCAGCAGGTTGCTTCTTATTGGTGTGAGCCAAGTAGGAGCTCATTCCTTCCAGATGTGTCTGTTCCTCTCCCAGATACTCCTTCAGAATGCAGGACCCATCACTGTGCACTGCCTTTATACCCCTCCTGGGTGGTCATGTCACAGATATTGACACGATGACACAGCAGCAAGTGGCTGGTGTTGGCTGTTGCCATTATGAAGATGCCACAGAAGCCTGCTGCCCACTCCGACACTGCAGGAGCCCAGCTCTGTTCTGCTCCTGCTGGCACTCTGTAGACCTGGACCTCTTGTGTGCCAGTGGCACCACAGCAGAGGTGCTGGTGGTGGGCACCTTGGGCAGGCTGGCCTCACCCTGAGTTGCAGAGCTTGCCATCTTCTGAGGTTCTTCCCACACTGGCCCGAACTTCTCAGTTCTGAACTCTGGTAATTTGGTTGACCTGGATCTTGGTGGCTGCAGCCCTCAGCTACTCATTTTGGGCACTGAGGGCAGGCTGGCTTCAGGGATTGATGAAGACTACAGTGCAGGCTTAGCTGCCTTTACTCAGCCCAGATCTTGATCAGTTCAGAACCAGTCAAGCTTCCACTGCTGTTCTACTCTGTGAAGTCAAACTCTCCAGGCAGTACAAGTCAATCTGATTGTCATGTCATTACATGGGGGAGAAAAAATTATTCTCTCCCTCCTGCCAAAAATGATCCATACTTTGTAATTCCTTGCCTAGTTAAGTGCAATTCACTTGAGTTTTGCTTTCCAGATTTGTCTGTCTAAAAGGATAAGCGTCACGGCACGCTCTCTCGACCGCCGGC
>NW_018364554.1:0-2708 GCF_002078875.1 Numida meleagris | reverse complement strand
CGGCCACGTCTACCCGGCTCCGGCCGTTCTTGGCCGTGTTGGCGTGGGGGGGGCGCTGTCGCTTCGGAGCTGCCGTAGGGGTCGCTGCCATTTTTTGCCTCCCGTTACGTCAAGGTAAACCCCGGCTGCTGTCCGAGCAGCTGCCGGTAGTCGGCGCCGATGGCTTTGGAGGCCTTTTTTTGGGTGCTTTCCCTGTCCGTCTATAGGAGAGAGTGCGGACTCTGCTCCTGAGACGGCGGTGTAGTGGGCGCTCGCGAGCACGTTTGGAGTGGCCGGCGAGGCACAAGGCTTGGGCGGCGGTGGCAGTGGTGTTTTCGGGCGTTGGTTCGTTGCTGTGGGACGAAATGTGCAGTGCCTGCGTGCACCAGGGGAGGGTTCTAGGGTCACAGGTATCCAGGGTTGTCGCGTGTACGGATATAAATAACCTTGTTGTGCTGTGATAAGTAGGTTTTTCAGTGATACATCCTGTGTATGTGTGCTGTATGCCCCTGCATGTGGAGGTGCGGATGGAAGGGAGGCCTTAATATGTTGTTGTAGACAACATGAGGTGACCCTGACATGATATTGGGCGCGAGCAAGGCGCTAGACAATGTCATTTTGGGGGCAACCTATGTGCGGGAAGGCCGGAGCCGTGGTGGGGCTTGATGTGCAAGAAGGGGTAAGCTAAAGAAAGATCTTTGGTCAAGGCAGTAGGATTAACACTACATAAGAAGGAGTGCCTCGTACTCCTTCAGTGGGTGCTGTGCAAGCGATGTGTGGAGTCCCCAGTGGACTGTCTGCAGAAAGTGGCACTAGAGAAGGCAGGTGAGGGACTATGGGAGGGAGGGGGCAAGTGTGAGAAATAAGGAGGCACTGGGGCTCTTCCCTGTGCTGGGTGTGGTGAGAAATACAGGAAGAGAAGGATGAGCAGCATCTCAATGCCATGGTGTGTTAAGTGTTACTGGGGACACGTGGTGACCCTGTGACAGCCAAAACTAGCACAGAGCAGGGGAGGGAGCAGTTGGAGGGAGAGGAAAACACGATGGGCCAGCCAGGGGAAGAAACGGGGACACAAGTTTTGCTTTTAGCCCCTTTAGGGGCTTTGGGACAGGCGACCCCGGGGGTGCAGATCTCTGATGGGCAATGTTGCTCTATGAACACGAGGGGAACACTGATGTGTTTCCCAAGGGCTCCCACTCCTTTGGCCCGCTGGCCAGCTCAAGCAGGGATCCTAGCTTTTACGGTGGCGACTCTGCCCTATGTTACAGTGCCCCATGGTGCAGCTGCAACGGGCGGAGGAGAGAACACCAGGATTTAGCCCTCCGGAGCAGCGTTTTCCCTCAACCTTGAAGTGGGCCTTTACCCCCAGAAATAGGATGGAGGGGTCCCAGAGGCAGGTCCGTGTTTCCATTCTTTTGAAATGGATGTGTGTTCTTCACGAGTGATCTGGTCTTTCAGAGATAGTTGAGTGTTTTGCTCCTTAAATGGGGGATGTCCACTGAAGCTGTACAAAAGAAAAATGTAAAGAGGTTTTGTCGCAAAGTAGGAAGGCAGCTGCTGTCACGGTTTGTTATGGGCCTCTGCCCACACAGGACAAAAAGGGGTGTGACTGTGTCAAGGCATTATGCCTGGGAGTTGTGAAAATGAGGGCTCCCACAGAGTTGACAAGGGACGGGGCTTTAAGAATGTTTTGAAGCCTGGTGCTGCACTTAGGGCATCTAGCATGTGTTTGGCATCCTAGGTAGTTCCCAAGGGCAAGCAACAGTGGAGTGCACACATCAGCTCCTGACAGGGCTGCTCTGTGCCTTTAGAGAGGGGTCATCCTTGCTGTTGTCCTTACCATGGGAGCAGTGATAGATCACACAGCACAGGGAAGTCCCATAATGGACCACGTTCTGGGCTGTGCAATGACATTGTTTGTCACAGATCCAACATGATGGGAGGGTCCCTGGATACATGCACTCCTTGCACTTGCACCTCCCACTGGCCTGACCTGGTGCAGTGTGTGGCCCCTGCGAGGAGGGGTTAAGTCTGCGCATGTGCTTGAAGAGGATTGCAGTGATGACATTAAATTATGGAGGCTCCAGGGATGTGTCTCTGCTTTGCCTATTGCCCTGTGTTGCTGCAGTACATGCGTGTGGGAAATCCAGGGATTGGCCTGTTAGTCAATTAAGCAGGCAAATGCCACTGCAGGGGAAGGGGGGGAGCTGCTCCCCCATATGGCCAACATCAGACGTGTGGTGCCGCTGAATAGCACCCCCATATACTTCCTCTGAGGGGCTTAAGGTGAGGTGTGTCAGGATGAAGAAGGGGCCTGTGTTGCTTCAATTTATCTGATCACAGCGAGTCTATACACCAGAAGCTGACACGGATGAGAGAACAAAGGGGAGAGCCCGGAGTGCACTGCCTAAAAAGCTGAATAGGAGTCCCCGCTCCTTCCCTGTGTGGGGAAGGTCCTGAGGGTGCCCTGGGGGTTGGGCCCGTTGCTGTGTCATCCCTTGTGCGGGATGGAGAGCCCTCCTCCCCACCTAGAGTCGTTCAGTCCGCTGTGTGCCGTCACCCACCCCGTGGAAAAAGGGAAAGCCTGAGCCCAGTGAGAGGTGGGTGGTGGGCCGGGGTGCCAGGGGCTCTCGCTTCTGGCGCCAACTGGGCGGCTCAAGCGTGCCGGCCGCGACCCGCTCCGGGGACAGCGTCAGGTGGGGAGTTTGACTGGGGCGGTACACCTGTCA
>NW_018364553.1:122692-124263 GCF_002078875.1 Numida meleagris | reverse complement strand
CGGCACTCACGGAGCACGGAGCTGTCCCCGGTGCCGTAGGGGCCGTCGCGCGCAGCCGACCCCGCCAGGGCCTCCAGTTGGCTGCAGATCTGCAGGGGGACGGAGCATTGGGGAGGGGTCCTGGTGCCCGGAGGTGTCCCCGGGGGGTCCCGGGGGTCCCAGGGGGGTCCCACCTGCAGGAAGTTGCTGCTGAGGCGCTCGTAGCGCTTGAAGGCGGGCCGGCTGGTGAAGTACCCCGTCCAGAACTGGTGGGGGCCGTCGGAGTAGGGGAAGAAGTCGTCCGTCTTCACGGACCTGTGGGAACGGCCATGTGTCTGTCCAGCCATCCATCCGTCCCTCTGTCCACCCATCCATCCCTCCATCTGTGCCTCCATCCCTCCACCCATCCCTCCACCCACCCTCCAACCATCCTCCCATGCCTCCATCTCTCCATTCCTCCGCCCGTCCCTCTGTCCTCCCATCCCTCTGTCCATCCCTCCATCCGTCTGTCCGTCTGCCCTCACCAGGTGAGGTTGGCGCGGTGCAGCTCCCGGAGGTAACAGGACGGCGTGGAGTACAGCACGTGGACGCGGCTGCCGTTGGCTTGCTGGGGACACCACATCGGGGACACGGCATTGGGGACACCACGTTGGGGACACCCCACTGGGGGACACCACACTGGGGACACCCCATTAGGGACATCCCATGGGGAACACCCCATGGGGACACTCCGCCCTCACCCGCGCGTTGACGTGGGCGATGAGTTTGTCCAGGTTCTTGAACCAGAGGTTGGCGTTCTCGTAGTGGAAGTCGGAGCCCATGGTCATCACGATGTGGTCGGTGCGGTACCGCTTGGCCTGGGCACAGCGCTCCATGTCCCCAACGCGGCCACCGGGGATGTCCCCACCACCCACATCCCCCCACCCCCACCCTGTGTTCCCCACCTGCTGGGCAGCGGCCTGCAGGAAGGAGGTGACCAGGACGTCCACGTTGTTCTCGGCGCTGTCCCCGTCCACCACGGGGGGGTCGGAGCAGAGCTGGTCCCAGCAGAACCCCGAGGGGGGGTTGTAGATGTTGGGGAGGATTCCTGGGGAGGGGACGGGGTCATCGCCGGGAGGGGGGGGAAGGAGGGGAAGGGGGTCAACATTGGGGACAAGGGATGGGGTCAAGGTGACCCTAGGGATTGGAATGCGGTGACCCTAGTGAAGGGGACAGGGATGGGGTGACCCCACAAATGGGGTTGAGATGACCCCAGGGATGGGGACGGGGTTGGGGTGACCCCAAGCAACAGCGCCAGCGTTGGGAAGAACACATCCAAGATGAGCCCAGCACCGACGCGCTGGTGACACCCCCAGGAAGGGGACAGGGACACAGGGACCCCCCGGGGGACCCCAGGAAGGCCACGGGGGGGGTCCCACCGGTGAAGATGTCGCCGTCGGGGGGGGGCCCGCTGCCCCCCGCCCTCCAGATGAGCTCCATCTCCCGGCGCTCCTCTCGCGCTGCCTTGTCCTCGTGGTCCACACGGCCCAGGAACAGCGCGTCGTACCCCATCTGGGAGGGGGTCAGAGAGGTGGGAGGGGGTCAGTGCCATG
>NW_018364553.1:116862-121011 GCF_002078875.1 Numida meleagris | reverse complement strand
GATCCACCGTCTTCAGCCACCCCACATCGTCGTGCGTGTGGGGCACCAGGTGCACGTTGAGGAAGCCAGGGCGTGTGGGGGGGCAGGACTGCGGGCAGCAGGTGGGGGGACGCATATGGGGCTGTGCCACTCGCAGCTACTCCAACCCACTTCTCTCCCCCCCCCATTTCCAGAGGAAACCACTGGTTTGGGGGCAGAGAAAGTAGAGCAGAACCCAGAGATCCGGGTGTGGGAGCGGCGGCAGAGGGGGCGCAGCGCAGTGGCACCGGGGACCCCTCCCTCCCCAGTGCCCCCCAGTCCCTCCCAGTGCCCCAAGTCCCCTCCCAGCTCATTCCAGTGCCCCCATTCCCCCAGTTCCGGTTCCCTTGGACTCTCCCAGTCCACCCAGGCCCTTCTCAGTGACTCCAGACCCACCCCGGTGCCATTCAAGGGCCCACCCAGTCCCTCCCAGCGCCCCCAGTCCCCTTCCAGGACCCCCAAGTCCCTCCAGTTCAATTCCAGGGTCCCCTCGGTCCCTCCCAGCACCTCCCAGTGCCCCCCCAAGTCCCTCCCAGTTTCATTCCAGTATTTCTATTCCTCACCCTTTGGCCTATCATCCCCCCCCATCCCCGGTAACTCCAGTCCCTCCCAGCTCCTCCCAGGCCCATTGCCCCCAGTCCCTTCGTTTCACCCCAGCGCCCCCAGGCCCGGATCCCCTGCCCCCCCCACCTGGTACCCGCAGCCCGCGGCGGTCGCCGCCCCCCACAGCAGCAGCAGCGCCCCGGGCACCGCCATGCCGCTCGTGAGCGCGGTCATGTGACCGCCCGCTCACATGACCCGAAGGGGGCCCGCTTCGTTCCGCCCCGCCCACTCTGCGAGCGGGAGCCAATGGGCGGTGAGAGCGGCCGCGCGCCGCGCTCTGATTCGTTGCAGGCGGTGCGGGTGCTGCACCTCGCCGTTTCCGTTACCAACGGTTCCCCAGACCCCGCCCCCGCCGGCACGCGATTGGCAGAGCGAGACGGACAGCTCTCTCCTCCAATGGGGCGTCGAGTAGCTGTGAGGCGGGAAACGCTTCCCTCACAGGTCCTCACCCCGCCCCCGCCGGCACGCGATTGGCGGAGGCGTGCATCCTTTCCTCCAATGGGGCATCGAGTAACTGCCAGGCGCGAAGCTCTACTCCTCAGTTCTCAAAACCCCGCCCCCGCCGGCAGGCGATTGGTGAAGAGCTAGACTGACAACGCTCTCCCCCAATAGGGTGCCGAGTAGTGTTGAGGCGAGGCTTCTCCTCACACAAACGCGAGGACTGAGGGGAGCATGCAGCGAGGAGTGTACCGGGCATGGTCTCTGGGCCCGGGCGTCCCTCAGCCCCATGGGTTCCCCCCTTTTGGGGGTCCCTTCAGCCACCAGACCTCACAGAATGGCTGCATTCCCTTTGCAGCAGATCTAGGCCCTTGGAGGTACGTGACCCCACACTGACAGCAGCTCAGCCTCCAGGGCTGCCCCTTTATTTTTATGGCCCCGAACCGGGAAGCCTCTCGTCACCACGGAGGGTACATGGGCTGTGGGTTCTGCAGGTAGGACATCACCACGGCCGAGATGGACAGCCTGTAGGGAAGGAAGGCAGCGTCAGGGAGTGAGGACACGGCCACCAACATGTCCCCCTGCCCCCCCCACCAGTGCCACTGCTCACATGAAGCTGCTCATCATCTGCTTTGTGTCCTCGGAGCTGCGTGAGTTAGCGAAGCTGATGAAGGAGCAGTAGACGGCGATCCAGGCGCACCACTTCAGCTGCAGTGCCAAGAAAGGACAGCCATAGGAACCCCAGCATGCCCCAAATGGTGACAGTATCCCCTCCCGTACCGGTGCCAGTCCTGGTAGCTCCTTCTTGGTGCCCCCTCAGCCCTGCGTGCTCCCAGTTGCTCGCTCCTGGTCCAGTCCTAGTCATGTTTTTTCCCACAGAGCCCTGCCCAATGCCGGTCCCGGTCCCCCCCGCTGTCCCAGTGACTGCCCCCCCACATCCCAGTGCTGGTCCTGGTTTTCCCCAGTCCCCCCCAGTCTCACCGGCTCCTTTCCCGTATAGCCTCCATCCTGGTTTTCTCACCCAGCAGCCCTGCCCGGTTATGGTAGCTCCTTTCCCAGTTCATTCCCCGTGCACGTTCCCCCCTCGGCCCTGTTCGGGTCCCGGTGTACCCCCCACCACCGGCCCGGTGCCGTTCCCGGTGCCGCACCTTGAGCATCAGCCCGCACATGCTGAACACCATGCCCAGCAGGTTCATGTAGTCCGGCGTGGGGTCCTCCAGCGCCGGGTTGCTCTCGGTAGCAGGCGGCTTATATCTGCGGGAGAGGCCGTGAGCGGGAGGGGAGCCCGGACCCGAACCCAGAACACCCCTTCGGTGCCCCCCCACCGCTCCTCACCGCGTAACCCGCGCGGGCCGCCGCGGGTCCGCCATTGTGGGGTGGTCAGCACCCACTTCTGGCGCCGCTCCTGGGCGTGCCCAGCCGTAAACTTCCGGTGTTTTCCGGAAGTGTCCCGCAGCCCACTTCCGGCGCCGCTCCTGGGAGCGCCTAGCTGCAAACTTCCGGTGCGTTTACCAGAAGTGTCCGGCAAGCTATTTCCGGCGCGGGTATTTGGAACTTCCGCCGCCGATAGCTGAAGTGTCCGTTCCATCCCGGTCCGGCCCGGCACAGCCATGGCGTTCCCGCGGCCGCGGCCCGCCCGGCCTGAGCTGCCCCGGAAACACGTGCGGAACATCGAATGCGGGCAGAAAGCAGTGCGCGCCGTGCGCTTCAACGGTGAGAGCGGGAACGGGGCTGTGGGCGAGATGGAGGGGGACCTTTCCCCTCCTGGGGGTGCGGTGGGCGGATGGAGACTGCCCCCCACCCCTCACGCTGTCCTTGGGGTGCCCACACCCAGTGGACGGCAACTACTGCCTGACGTGTGGCAGTGACAAGACTCTGAAGCTGTGGAACCCGCACAAGGGCACAGCGCTGCGCAGCTACCAGGGCCATGGCTACGAGGTGCTGGACGCCGCCGGGTAAGGGGGGAAACGGGACCCCCCCCACCCCTCACTGAGCCACCCCAGACCCTGACGGGGGTCTCTGTGCCCTCCCCAGGTCTTTTGACAACAGCCAGATCTGCTCCTGCGGGTCTGACAAGACTGTGGTGCTGTGGGATGTGGCCAGCGGGCAAGTGGTCCGCAAGTACCGCGGCCACGCAGGGGTGAGCACTGCAGGGAGGGGGATGTGCAGTAGGACAGGAGCCCCCCCATGGCAGCCACCCCATGGCACTCACCCCACATTCCTCCTGCAGAAAGTCAACTGCGTGCAGTTTAACGAGGAGGCCACTATCATCGTGTCTGGTGAGGAGAGACCTCCCCTGTCCCCCCTCATGAGTGTCCTGACACCCCCTGCCCCCCCTTCCCCCCCCAGGGGAGCAGTCTGACCTCCCCCACCCCCTCAGGCTCCATTGACTCCACGGTGCGCTGCTGGGACTGCCGCTCGCGCCGCCCCGACCCCGTGCAGGTGTTGGACGAGGCCAAGGACGGCGTCTCCAGCCTGAAGTTGTCAAACCACGAGATCCTGACGGGGTATGAGGGGGAGGGGCCAGAAACCACAGAGATGGGGGCAGAGCCCCCCCCATGCTAAATCCCCTCCCCCCCAAATCTCCACAGCTCCGTGGATGGCCGCGTGCGACGCTATGATCTGCGTGCGGGGCAGCTCTACTCTGACTACGTCGGGAGTGAGTGATGGGAGGGAGACTACAGAGAGATGGGGGCAACACGAGGCAATGGGGGGCGAGCGCGGCACGAGGTGGGGGACACCCAAAATCTGCCCCCCTCCCTCCTTCCAGGCCCCATCACCAGCGTCTGCTTCAGCAAGGACGGGCAGTGCGCGCTGGCCGCGAGCCTGGACTCCACGTTGCGCCTGCTGGACAAGGACACGGGCGAGCTGCTGGGCGAGTAGGAGCCAGGGGAGGGGGGGCACATGGGGGGGATATGGAAGGCGTTGGGGCCCACAAAGGACCCCCCTGACCCCCCCACCCCGCAGGTACACCGGGCACCGCAGCACCTCGTACCGCCTGGACTGCGTGCTGAGCGATCAGGACACGCACGTGGGCAGCGCCTCCGAGGACGGCAACGTCTACTTCTGGGACCTGGTGGAGGTGAGCCC
>NW_018364553.1:112646-114552 GCF_002078875.1 Numida meleagris | reverse complement strand
CCCCCCCCCCCCGTGCCCGCACCATGCGGCGGATCTCGGCGGCGGCGCGCGCGAAGCTCGTGGCCTGGAACCCGGTGGTGAGGAACGAGCGCAGCACCGCGCCGGGGTCGGGGCCGTCCGCGAAGTCGTAGCCGCGCACCGGGAGGGTCTGCGCGGGGAGCGGAGCGCTCCGCTTCAGCACCGCGCGGAGGGCGGCGGCGGGGGCCTCCCCCGAGGGGGGCTCCTCCGCGGGGCCGCTGATCTCCGTGGGCCCCATGGGCGCCGCCATCTTGGGCCGCCCCCCTGCGCCTGCGCGGTGGCGGCTCCGTACGCCCGCGTGACGACATCTTGTTGTACGGAGCGGACGTACTGCGGGACACCGCCATCTTGTACGGCCCCGACATGGGTCAGCACTCCGCCATCTTGTTGTACGGTACGGCTGGAGCGCCGCCATCTTGAAGAGGAAACAGTGGCCGCAGAGGGACAAAAGCCGCCAGGAAGCGAAGCGTGAGACTGCAGAGGGTGGTTTTTCCTAAATCCCCAACCCCAAATCCTGAAACCCCAAATCCCGACGCACTCCACCCAAACCCCCACTCCTGTACTCCCTCCCAATTCCAAACCCAGATCCCAATCCCAACCCCACAGCATCCCGTTCCCTCTGCCCCCCCAGACACAACACAGCTGCACACCTCCAACCAAATCCCTTTAATTCCCGCACAAAGGGCCGCTCTGAGCCCGTGGGGCCCCCTCTGCCCGGTGGGGGGGGCGCGGGGGGGTCCCCACCTCCATCCATGGGGCGGGGTATAGGGGAAGAGCCCCCACTCCTGTGCGGTCACACAGCCACGCTCAGCCTCCGAACTTCCACACCTCCACCGAGAGACCCCCAGAGGCGGCCGCCACCACGTCGCCCTCCACACTGATCTGGGGGGGGGAGCAGGGGGGGTCAGGGGGGGATGGGGAGGAGTGGGGGTTCCAGGAGGGGAAACGTGTGCCCCCCATTCCTCCCCTCTTACCCCATTGAGAACATCATCATGTGTCCAAGAGCAGATGGTGCGGGGGGGGTCCGTGGGGACGTGGATCTGTAACAGAGCAGGTATCCTTTACTCCTCCCCCCCATTAAAATGTTATGGGAGGAATGGCACCACGCGGGCCCCACATATCCCAAACCCCACTGTGGTGCCTCAGCCCCACGGTGCAGGGCACAATGTGGAGCTGGGGGGGGTCCCTCACCCGCATGGTGCGGTCGGTGGAGGTGGTGTACAGGGCCCCCGTGTTCTGCCACAGCCCCGTGATCTGCAGGCGGTGCCCCACATCGAAACGCTGCAACGGGGACAACGAGAAGGGGGGCGACAGAGGGGCTGGCACCCCAAAGACCCCCCCAGCCCTATACCCAGCCCCATACCCGCTCTGCCCGGAAGTGGCCGTCGCTGCTCCCGAAGACGTGGACACGACCCTGGTTGTCCCCAGCCCAGAGCTGCGTTCCCCGGTACGACATGGAGAGGAGGTAGTGCTGCAGCTGTGGGGGAAAACATGGGGTTATGGGGTGAGGAGTGCTGCACTGGGGCGGGGGGGAAGTGGGGGGCAAAGTGTGGGGGGGTGTGGGGTGAACAGTACTGCACCCCAAATCCCAAACCCCCTCTCCCAAATCCCGAACCCCAAATCCAACCTTCAAACATTGAACCTCAAACCCCCAATCCCGAATGGCCCTGGGGGGGGAGGGGAGGGGATGAGATGGAGCCCCCAGCCCCACACTTGGGGGTCAGCCCCACCTGCAGGCGCTGCAGCACGCTGTCCGCGCGGCGGTCGATGACCACGAGGGTTCGGTCTTCGCTCCCGGACACGATGAGGCGGTCGTCAGCTGCCAGTGCCAGTACCGCGCTGCTGTGGGGTTTGTAGGATCGCACCGGGGCCTGGGGGGCTGCCGTGG
>NW_018364553.1:104336-108066 GCF_002078875.1 Numida meleagris | reverse complement strand
CCCCCCCCCCCTCCCCAGAGCACGGGGCCGGCTCTCACCATGGCCTGAGCCAACGTCTTCTGCACCAGCGTGACGCAGCGCTGGTAGACGGGCTCGCAGTAGGGCAGGAAGCCGCTCTGCAGGGCGGTGGCCACGGAGGACAGGCACTGCGGGGGAAACAGAGGCACTGTGTGTGGGGTGGGGGCGTTTCCTGCCGTGGGGGGGGGGCCCTACCCGCGTCCTCCCCCCCCGCCGCAGCGCACCTCCAGCAGCGGGAACAGGTCCTTGTCCTCGTCCTTCAGCTCGTTCCATTTCTGGATGAGGGGGGGCATCAGCTTCTGGATGTACTCCTGGGGCGGGGAGGGGAAAGGACAACGTCACGGGGTGGGGGGTGACGCCGGTAGGGAGAATACGGGGCCACCGTGGAGTTGTTAGCAGGGAACATGGGAACACCACAGGGTCATCGGGAGGGACAGCAGGGGGACATGGGGCTGTCACGGGGTCACTAGGGGCACCCAGGGCCGTTGTGGGGTCATTAAGGGGGACACAGGCTCATTAGATGGGACACGGGGCCACCACAGAGTTATTAGGGGGACACACGGGGTCACTGGGAGGGGACATGGGGCCGTTGTGGGGTGATCAGGAGGGGTAGGGTGGCACCGGGGGCAGGGGGGACGTGGGGCCACTCCCCACTCAGCCCAGGGACACTCAGACCATTGGGATCCACACAGCGGGTTCAGGATTCGAATGTCTGTTGTACCAATGTCATCACCGGTCCCGGGCCAAAAAAGGACCAAAAAAAGGGCCAAAAAAGGGCAAAAAAAAGGGCAAATCCCCACAGCGTACCGGCTGGTTGAGGTGGTGCCCCACGGAGTCGGCCAGCGTCCCGATGGCGTCGTAGAGGATGAGCAGGTTCTTGTGCTGGTACTTCCCGAAGGCGAACACCAGCGTGTCCAGGATGAAGCTGAGGTACGGGACCAGCTCGGTGCACGCCTCCTCCTCCAGCGTGGCGAAGGCGCTGCGATATGGGGCGGTGTGAGCGGCCCCACGGGGCTGAGCCCGCCGCCCCTCGGGGGGACGTGGGGCAATCGCGGGGTCACCGGGGGGATACGGGGTTGTTAGAGGGCGGCTGGGGGGACACGGCGCCATCATAGGGTCACTGGGGGATCGTGGGGCTGCCTTGGGGTTATTAGGGGGAACATTAGGGGCATGTGGGGTTGTCATGGGGTCACTACGGGGGCACGAGGTCATTAGGGGGGATATGGGGCTGTCACGGGGCCACGGTGGGGTCATGAGGGGGGATACTGGGGGGATGTGGGGTCACTGGGGGATGCTGGGGTCAGACAGTACGAATACAGCAGCATCACAGCGAGCTCAAAGCATCACAAACTGTCATCACGCCCACACAGCTGCCCAGAAGCCCCCAGATAAAACGAGGTTTGGGGGTCCCCCGTGGGGCTGGGGTCAGCGGGGGGATGCCGGGTTACCTGCAGGCCGCCTCCTGCACCCGCTTGTTGCTGTCCAGGATGCGCTTGAGCAGCTCCGTCATGAGGGGCTTCAGGTAGAGGTCGGGGGGCTGCCCCACCACCCAGTGCGCGTAGCGGCTCAGCGTCCAGCAGGCGATGGAGCGCACCAGCGCCTTCTTGTCGGCCAGGCAGCGGATCAGGTGCGGGATCAGCTCCGGCAGGTAGGGCACCATGCCCTGCATGCAGCCTGGGGGCACAGCGCGGTGAGACCCCCGCCCCACCTCCCCCTCTGGGGGGCTGCGGGGGGGGCAGAGCGGGGCTGAGAGACCCCACCTTCGGCGATGGCGCCCAGCACCAGGATGCCCGACTCCTTGATGACCCACTCCGGGTGGAAGAGCAGCTCCTTCAGCAGGGGCAGCAGGTGGGGCAGCAGCTCTTCCCGGAACACGTTGGCCAGGACGTCGAGCGCGGCCGCCGAGCACTTCCCTGCGAGGACAACGTTTTAATTAACACCCGATCATGGGACCCCGAGTATTCCCCGGGGCGGACGGACGCCCCAGCGGGGACAGACGGACGCCGGCCCCGTACTCAGGTTCCAGTCGGACAAAGTGTCGTCGTCGTCCTCGTCCTCGCCGTCCTCGGGGTCCTGCGGCCGCTCCTCCTCGTGCTGCAGCGTCACCGTGCGCGATTTGTGGAAGCGGGGCTTGATGTCCTGCTCGCTGTCGGGGATGGCCTCATCCTCCTCCACGTCGCCCTGCGGGGACGGCGGGGGTCACGACGTGGGGGCAGCGCCGCGGCCACGAGGGGGGACCCCCCCACCCCGCCCCAGATCAGACAGTACGAACACGACAGCCATCACTGCGCTCAGCTGCGGATGCGTCATCACGTCCGGGGCGTCCCGTCCCCACCGCTGTTCTCCAGGTGCCCCAGTGCTCCCCGTTGAACCGCTCGCAGCCCGGGGGGGGCTGCCTGTCCCCCGCCCCTCCCCCCGACCCAGTGCTCCCAGTACGGGGCTGGAGGAGCCGCCCCGTCCCCGCACCTTGAGCAGGATGATGTCGATCTCTGAGTACTTCATGCCGTTCACCAGGATGGGGATGAGCCTGCGGGGGCCGAAGCGCGGTGCTGAGGGGCTCCAAGGAGGCGGGGGGGGTGGTACAAGGGATGGGCCCCCCCGCCCCGCACTCACTGGACCAGATGGGACGTCAGCACCTCCTTGCAGATGGGCTGCTCCGCCAGCGTCAGCCAGAACTCGCACGCCTCCAGTGCCACGTTCTCATCACTGTCCTGCGTCCGCTGCAGCATGTACTGGGGGGGGGTGGGAGGGAACGTNGAATTGACATTTGCATCAGGATTTGGGGCTTTTTGGGGGAGTGTCTGGGGATTTTTTGGTGGGGAGTGTCGTCTCCATCACACCCCCCCTCCACGCCCCCAACTTCCTCCCAGTACCTCGGGAGTGGCATAGAAAGGGGGGGGGCGGGGGGGGAGTCAGAGGGATTTTGGGGGTCACGGGGTGGTCTCGGGTGCAGGATGGAGGTTTCTTTTGGAGGGTGGGGGGAACCTCTCTGTGCCCCCACCTGGTCCCGGTCCCTGCGTCCGCCTTAGACCCCGTAGAACGCCGCCAGGCGATCCTTGAGCAGCGGAGGGAACTGCTCCGAGAACTGGTGCCAGTTGTCCTCACCCACCTGGTCCTTGAAGCCGTGCAGGATCTGGGGGGGGGGGGGGCATGAATAAATTGCAGTGGGGGCACTCCCCCCTCCCCCCATCCCAAAGCCGCACTGACCTTATAGAACATGTCCCTCAGGTCGTCCTTGGGGCTCACCCACGATGCCACCGCGTCACAGAAGAAGATGAAATCCTGGAGAAATGGGGAGGGGGTAGGCATTGGTCAAAAGAAGGTGACCAGGGGGTGAGGGGGGGGTTATAAATGGGGTGAAATAACAGTGTGTCTCCCCCCCCCCCCGAACCTGCACGACACCGCCGGGGTTCACCCCGATCATCACACAGATCCCACGGAACGCAGAGTCCTTCTCCTCGTTGTCACGGATGTTGCGCAGAGAGGTGCACCTGGGGGGGGGAGGGGGTTGGAGCGGGGGGGGTCAGACCCCACCAGGGAACACATAAAGGGGAGTGGGGGGAAACCCATAACCCCCCCCCCCCTCAAATACTCACCAGGGGCGGATGAACTGCTGCAGCATTGGGGCCACCTCCTGCGGGCACACGAAGCCCAGACGCCCGATGGTGATGGCTGTCGGATGGGGGAGGGGGGACAGTTTTGGGGACAGCCC
>NW_018364553.1:89038-96348 GCF_002078875.1 Numida meleagris | reverse complement strand
GCCGGCGCTGGGGGGGACTGAGCGCGGCCTGGGGGCACCGGGCGCTGCCCGCGGAGCGCGGCACGCGGGCACTGACCCGCGCCGGCCACCGTACGCCGCACCACGTGACCACGTGAGAGCGCGAGGGGCCGCGTGCGTGCTACGTCTGGGGGAGGTGCCTCTTCCGGAAGGGGCGGTGCCGCGCGTGCGCACAGCGCAACTCTTCCGGACTACATTTCCCATCGCTCTCCCTCGAGGGGGCGTGGCCTCCTCTCAGGCTCAGCCCGGTTCTGGTCTAGAGCGAGGCGAGGAACGGACTGGGAGCTGTGGGAGCAGGAAACTGGGAGCACTGGGAAGGGGATCTGGGGTGTACTGACAGAACTGGGATGGGTGAAGCAGGGGGACCGAGAGCACTGGGAGATTGGGAAATGGGGGGGATTGGGTTCAGAGGGAGGGGAGAACTGGGGTACTCCAGATGAACTGGTGGCACTGGGTGAAACAAATTGGGGTGAAACTGGGGGTAGTGGGGGCACCAGGGGAGACTGGGGACACAGGGAGAAAACAGGAGAACCTCAAGACCAACTCCCTCCTCCTCCCAGGGGGATTTGGGCACCCCTTCCAGGGGGCACAGCGAGGTTTGGGCGTCACCTCCCACCAGGAGAACCCCAAAATTAAGAGGAGAGCCCTAAAACCACAAAGTTACAGTGACAGCGGAGGTGCAGTGCTGGGCAGGAACACCCCCAGACCGCAGACCCCACCCCAAAAACACCACCAAACTCTCCAAAACCTCCGAGGTCTTTAATGAAGCAACAGCAGCGCCTCTCCCCTCAGCCTCCCCCAATTCTCCACTTTTAACCCCAAAATGGAGTCGGGCAGGGGGAGGGGGGGGAATGTGGCAGTGGGGTCCTGCAGAGAGGGTGAGCAGCGGGCAGGGGTCTGTGCCCCTCCCCTCCCCATCCCCGAGGCATCGCAGGCGGCAGAGTCCTGGGGTGCAGTGGGGATATATATATTTGTACATATAAAAACGCCGGGAAGGAGCCGCCTGCGCCCTTAAATAATTAATTATGTACAGTAATTATGTCCAGGGGGGGCGGTTATTTCACCAGGGGCCGCGTTTTGTCGTCATCACTGCACTGATGCGCTTTGTACTTCTTCACCTCTGCCATGTACTTGGCCCAGGCGTCGCCTTTACTCGTCAAAACCTGAGAAAAGGGGGGGAAAAAAAAATAGTGAGGGGAAACGGGAGCACTGGGAGAGACAAAATGGGGGAATTTGGGTGTATCAGGGAGAGCAGGAGCACTGCGAGTTGAGAACTGGTGGGACTGGGGGAACTGAGAGCACTGGGGTGGGATCAGGGGGCACTGGGAGGGAGAACTGCGGGAACAGGGTTCAGGCAGAGCTGGGAGGAGAGAATGTGAAAGATTGGGGGAACTGGGAGCACTGGGAGGGGATAAACGGGGTGGTACTGGGGTGCACTAGGACCAAGAAACTGGAAGCCCTGTAGGGGACTGGGAGAGTGGAGTAATGCAAGAACTTAAATGAGGAAAAATGGGAGCAGTGAGCACAGCCCTGGTGGGATGGGGAAGAGCGGATCCACCCATGGCTGCTTGTCCCCGTGGCTTGGGGAACAGGGCCAAAATCCCAGCAGGGAGAGGCCCCTCCCCCCCATTCCATATGGAAAAGGATTGGGTGCCCTGAGGTCCCCACCTCCTCGTCGGTCTTTTGCTTCTTTGCCACCACGCCGGTCTTCAGGGCCAGCTTGTTCCCCCCTCGCCGCCTGCCCACCTGGTGAAGGGACAGAAGACTGCCACCGTTACACACGCGGCTGCAGCGGCGGGGACAGCGTCGCCCCCTGCACAACGGAACCGGAGGACCGTCCGTCAGGGCCACCACATCCCTCTGTCCGTCCATCCCACACCACGGACAGACACCTTCTCAGGGAGGGGTTTGGCAACACCGGGAGGAGCCCGGAGAATCCTCTCCGGGGTACGGAGCTGCTGGAGGCGCCCGCTTCTGAGAGAACTGAGGGGTTTGGTGCCCCCCACTTCAGCTCAAAGGGCCTCAAGTGTTCACCGCTGCCCCAGCAAGGTCTGTTTGTGATATCGGCGTCCAAGACGGTCTCAGTGCTCCCCCCGGGCCCCCTTCCAGGGCTCATGAGGCCCCAGTGCCCTCCACAGGCCTTTAAGGGCCACCTTACGACAGTGGGGCCAGGACTCTCCCACAGGAGAGGGCCCTGAGGGGCTCGGTGCCCCCCTGAGCACTTCCCCTTTGGCTCGAGGAGCCCCAGCACCCACCGAAGCCCCCAGAGGACTCTTGGGAAGGTCCGTCTGGGCAACTGGGGCCCGGGACTCTCCCGAGGAAGGGGGCCGAGATGGGCTCAGTTCCCCCCCGAAACCCCCTCCTCCTTTGGCTCAAAAGGCCCCAAGGGTCACCGCATCCCTCAAAGGATCCCCCCCGTGACACCGGGGCCCGAGGCCCGCCCTCAGGAAGGGACCCTGAGGCGGCCGCAACCCCTGCGGGGGCTCAGCCCGGGCGGGGCGGAGGGCAGGGGGAGGCCGCGGCCCCCACGTCCTTACGAAGCCGAGAGCGCCGCCGCTCCTCTTCGCTCCATCGGCCGAGCGGTGCGGGCCAGGCCCGGCCCCTCCGGTAGCCTCGGCCGCAGCCGCCGCTTCGCGTTCCCGCTGCTGTTCCGCCTCCATCTTCCGCTTGAACAGCTCCAGGAAGCTGCCGTCATTAGCGAAGACGTTCACACCGCCTCCGGGCCCGGGGGGCGGCGACGGGGCCTCCCCCTCTTCGCCGTGCGCCTCCATCTTGTTCCCCCTCCGCCGCCGCGGGGCACGCCGGGAAATGCGCGGCGACGCGTGATGACGTCAGCACTGCCCGCGGGGGCTGCTGGGATGGCGTTGCCCGGCAACTCGCGGCATTACCCCGCCTCTCTTCGGACTGACATGCCTGTCATCCAATCCGATTTCGGAGGTGTGGAAGTGTGGCGGAGCGGTAGCCAATCACCGCAGCGGGAGTGCTGGCGGCGGCGCAGGGGGAAGATGGCGGCGGCGGCGGGCGGATGGGGGCCGGAGGCGGAGGAGTTCGAGGATGCGCCCGACGTGGAGCCGCTGGAGCCTACGCTGGCAAACATCATCGAGCAGCGGAGCCTCAAGTGGATCTTCGTGGGGGGGAAAGGCGGCGTGGGCAAAACCACGTGCAGGTGGGGGGGGTGTGGGGCCTGGTCCGAGAGGGGAACGGCTCTGAGGCCCTGAAGGCGGGAGGGGGGGACTCTGTGGGATGGGGGTCCTATGGGGTGGGAGATCTCACGGGGTGAGGGGCACTGCGGGATAGGGATTAGTGTGGGGTGGGACCATCGAGGGATGAGGATCGCATGCGGTGGGGGTCCTGTGGGGTGTAAATCGCTGTGGGTTGGAGATCGCTGTGGGGTGGGGATCGCTGTGGGGTGGGGGTTTGTGGGCTGCCCCCTCCGTCACCACCGCCCCGCAGCTGCAGCCTGGCCGTGCAGCTGTCCAAGGTGCGTGAGAGCGTCCTCATCATCTCCACCGACCCCGCGCACAACATCTCCGACGCCTTCGACCAGAAGTTCTCCAAAGTCCCCACCAAAGTGAAGGGCTACGACAACCTCTTCGCCATGGTGAGGCTGCAGGGGGGTCACCCCCACCCCACAGTGATCCTCTCCCTATGGGATCTCCACCTTACGGGACCCCCACCCCACGGGACCCCCGCCTCGCAGGATCCCCACCCAGTGGGACCCACACCCCACAGGACCCCAACCCTATGGTACCCCCGCCCATTGCATCCCCCACCCCATGGGACCCCCACCCCAAGAGCCCCTCTCCACGGAGCCCCCCTGAACCCCTCAGGAGATCGACCCCAGCCTGGGAGTGGCAGAGCTCCCCGATGAGTTCTTTGAGGAGGACAACATGCTGAGCATGGGCAAGAAGATGATGCAGGAGGCCATGAGCGCCTTCCCCGGCATCGATGAGGCCATGAGCTACGCCGAGGTGATGAGGTGAGCGTGGGGTGAGCTGTGGGGCCGTCACCCCACAGCTGGCCGCACTGAGCCCCCCGCCTCGGCCCTGCAGGTTGGTGAAGGGGATGAATTTCTCGGTGGTGGTCTTTGACACGGCGCCCACCGGGCACACGCTGCGTCTGCTCAACTTCCCCACCATCGTGGAACGGGGCCTGGGGCGGCTGATGCAGATCAAGAACCAGATCAGCCCCTTCATCTCGCAGGTGTGGGCATGGGGAGGGGGTGGGGGTCCTGGTGGGTGGCAGCGTGGGGGCCTCGTGGCTGGCACTTCGGGGACCCTGTGAGTGACGCCGTGGTGACCTCCCAGCTGTCCTCCTCCCGTAGATGTGCAACATGTTGGGCCTGGGTGACATGAACGCTGACCAGCTGGCCTCCAAGCTGGAGGAGACGCTGCCTGTCATCCGCTCTGTCAGCGAGCAGTTTAAGGACCCTGTAAGGACACGGGGGGGGACACCGGGGGGCACCAAGGAGGGGGTGACACTGAGGAGGGGACGGCACCGGGGAGGGAATGCCATCAGGGAGGGGATGTGGGGAGGGGAACAGGCTCAGCCGGGTCAGCCGGTCCAAGCACATTCCTATGGGAATCCTGTTGCCTTGGGGCTGGGCAGGGGATCCCCGGCGGTGGGGACACCCTGGGGACATCACAGGGGACACGTGGGATTGGGGGGACACTGGGGTGGGGGGCACTGGGATAGGGGATACCAGAGAGGAATCATTGCCAAGCTAGGTCAGCTGGTGTAAGGGCATTCCTATGGAACGTGTGGGGTTGGGCAGGGGATGCTGTGGGGCAGCTGAGTGCGGTGGGGACACCACAGGGACACCCAGGACACACATGGGGACACTGACGGCCCCGCAGGAGCAGACGACGTTCATCTGCGTCTGCATCGCGGAGTTCCTGTCGCTGTACGAGACGGAGCGGCTGATCCAGGAGCTGGCCAAGTGCCGCATCGACACGCACAACATCGTGGTGAACCAGCTCGTCTTCCCTGACCCGCAGCGGCCCTGCAAGATGTGCGAGGCGCGGCACAAGATCCAGGCCAAGTACCTGGACCAGGTGCCAAGAGGGGGGAAGGATTTGGGGGGGCGGGGGCGGGCAAAAGCGAGGGCCCTCCACAGCTGTGGTGGGGAGAGGGAGAATGTGGGGAGTGGGGGCAGCTGGGAATAGCTGGGGACACTGTGTGCCTGGGGAAGGGACAAGGGGGATTTGCACTGGGAAGTAGAATTTAGGGGGAGACCAAGATTTGGGGTGGGGGGGACAGAATCTGGGGACTCAGAGCTTGGATGAGTCCGTGGCTGTGGGGGGAGAGGAGCTGATGGGGGTCAACAGATGGGGATTCTTCCAGACTTGGGAAAGGACAAGGGGGTTTTACAGAGAGGAATTTGGGGGGAGTCCAAAGTTTGAGGTAGGGGGACAGGATCTGGGGAGCCTGGAGACCTTGCATGGTTTGTGGGGGCAGTGTGAGATGGGGTGCAGGGTTTGGGGTTCTCAGTCCCTCACCCACCCCAGGATTGGGGGGGGGGAATCTGGATGTTACCGCTTCTCTCTCCCCCCACAGATGGAGGACCTCTATGAGGACTTCCACATCGTGAAGCTGCCGCTGCTGCCCCACGAGGTGCGCGGGGCCGACAAAGTCAACACCTTCTCTTCTCTCCTGCTGGACCCCTACCAGCCCCCCAGCCCCAAATAGCCCCCCGGCCCCAGATAGCCCCTCGGGGGGGGGCAGGTGGTATTTATTCCCCCCCAGGAGGAGCAGACGGCTCTGTCCCCCCTCATCCACTCCCCACACACGTGGGGCCGACCAGCACCGTGCCCCCCCTGGGTGCTCACTCCATCCTCACCCCCCTCACCCCAAATCTTGGGGGGTGGCAGAAGTGGTGACCTCGTGTAAATAATAAATTTGGGAAGCGGAGAAGGGAGACTCCAAGGTTTTTGGGATCGGGGTGGGGTGAGGGGAGGGCTGTGGGACACCGGGGGGGCTCTNCAGCCTCGGGTGCAAACCCACCTTCGGATTTGAGGCGGGTCAGCACGAAGATCAGGTAGTTGTTGAAGTCGGGGAATTGGTTGAGCTGCTTCAGCTTCTGTGGCGTGGGGTTAAGGATGGGAACGGGGCAGGACAGGGTCCAGGATGGGACGGGAGGGGACAGGGACTGGAAGAGAGGGATAGGACAGAAATTGGGACAGGGTGGGAAAGGACAAGGATTGGAACAGGATGGGGACAGACAAGACAGAGAAGGGGACAAGAAGACACAGCATAAACCAGAACAGGACAGAACCAAGATGGACCACAGATGGGGACGGGGATGGATACGGGACAAGGAAGGGAATGCAACAGGGACAAGTATGGGGACAACGCAGCGGTGAAGTGGGATGGTAACTGGGAGAGGGATGGGGTTGGAAATAGCCTGGGACAAGCTCAGAATGGGACAAGGGCAGAGACAGGACAAAGACTGGGATAGGATGGGAACAGGGATGAAAAAGGACAAGGAGCAAGACAGGATGGGAACACGATGGGACAGAGGGTGGGAGAGGAAAGGAACAGGACAAGGACTGGGATAAGGAGGGGATGGGAACGGGACAAGGACTGGAACGGGACACTGAGAGACTGGGGCAGAAAAGAAATAGGACAAGGATGGGGTCAAGGATTGGGATGGGACAAGGACGGGCTCAGGGATCGGGACGAGGTGATGGGATGGGAACAGGACAAGGACCAGGACAAAACAGGAAGGGGCAAAGACCAGAGCAGGCTGGGGATGAGAGAGAACAAGAATGGGGACAGGGATGGGGACGAGATGGGGCAGAATAGAAACAACGGGCCAGCTCAGCTCCCCGCAAGCTCCCCTTTCACCTCCCCCCTCCCCTCCCAGCTCCTGACCCCATTGGCAGCCCCCAGGGGATACATCCTGCACGACGCGCTGCGTGGCCGTGTTGGGGGACTGCGAGTCCTTCAGCAGCTGCAGCACCTGCTGCAGGCCCTGCTCGTCCGGCTGCCAGTCCATGGCGGTGGCCCTGGAGGGGACCTCAGCGTTAGGGGGTGGCACAGACCCCCTGCCCGTCCCCCCCACCCCCTCAAAATGCCGGACACCAAACCGCCGCGGGGTGTGGGCAGAAACCCAGCTTATTTCCCCACTCCTCACAACCCCTTTTAACGTCCTCCACCCTCACAGGACCTCCCCAGCCCCCAGTTAACCCCTATCCTTCCATCAACCTCTTCCCCTTCTCCTAATCCCCCCCGCAGTCCCAATTACCCCCCCTGGATCCTCCTATTTCCCCCCTCTCCCCCAGGCCCCAATT
>NW_018364553.1:87101-88919 GCF_002078875.1 Numida meleagris | reverse complement strand
CCCCACCTCCCTGTGCCTGCTCCCAGTTCTCCCATTACCCCCAGTGCCCCTTCCCAGTGCACCCAGTCTTCCCAGTGCCTCATGCCGGTATCCCCAGTGCCCCCGGTTCCTCTCAGTGCACACAGTGCCTCATCCCAGTATTCCTTCTTGGTCCTTCTGGTCCTTCCCAGTATTCCCAGTGCCTCATCCCAGTGCCCCCAGCCCCTCCCATCTCTCTCAGTGCGCTCAATGTTCCCAGTCCCCCTTCCCAGTCCCTCTGGTCCCTCCCAGTACCCCATCACAGGGCCACCGAGGCCCCTTCCCAGTCCTTCTTGTCCCTCCCAGTATTCCCAGTGCCTCATCCCAGCATCCCCAGCGCCCACCCCCCATCTCCCCACAGGGTTCTACGTGGCGGTGGTGCTGGAGCGCTGGTGGGGGCAGTTCCGCAGCGTCCCGGCGCCGGACGGGCTGATGCTGGCGGTGGGGTGCAGCGTGCACGGGGCCGACGCGCGGGGTCGCATCCTGCGCCGCACGCTGATGCGCTACGGCAGCCTGGCCGCGCTCCTGGTGCTGCGCGCCGTCAGCACCGCCGTCTACAAGCGCTTCCCCACCACCGACCACCTCGTGGAGGCGGGTGAGAGGCACCGGGGGGGGGGATGGAACATCGCGGGGGTGGCATCATGGGAGTGGGGTCACGGGGAGCGATGTGATGGGGGTGGCGTGGTCGTGGGAGTGACATCATGGGGCTGGGAGTGACATCATGGGGGTGGGAGTGACATCATGGGGCGGGGAGCATGGAGAGGTGACATCGTGGATCACCTGGGGGGCAGCATCACAGGGGGGTGGCGTTGTCATGGGAGTGACATCGTCATGGGGACGTCATCACCATGGGGAGTGACATCATGGGGGTGGCATCATGGGGGTGGCATCGTTGTAGCAGTGGTGGCATCGTGGTGGCTGTCATCATGGTGATGATGGCATCATGGTGGTGGCAGTGCCACGGAGGTGACTGTGTCACGGTGTTGGTCTCATCATGTTGGCGGTGCCATCATGGTGGCGTTACATTGGAGGTACCATCATGGCGGACCCATCATGGCGGTGCCATCATGGCAGCCCGTCCCCGCAGGGTTCCTGACGCGGGAGGAGCGGCGCCGCCTGGACGCGCTGCGCTCGCCCTACAACAAGTTCTGGGTGCCGTGCGTGTGGTTCGGGGCGCTGGCGGGGCAGGCGCGGCGCGAGGGCCGAGTGCGCGACGACTGCGCCCTCAAGCTGCTGATGGAGGTGAGAGCCCCCCCGACCCCACAAGGGACCCCCCCCCTGTACCCCCCCTTACCCCAAACCCTCTGCCGTGTCTCCCCTTCCAGGAGCTGAACCGATTTCGGGCCAACTGCAGCCTCCTCTTCCACTACGACTGGATCAGCGTCCCCCTGGTGTACACACAGGTCAGGGCACGGGGACGCGGATGGGGACACTGGGACACGGGGATGGGGACATTGGGACACACGGATGGGGACACTGGGACGGGAACACTGGAACACAGGGATGGGGACATGCATGGGGGTATGGAGACACAGAGACAGGACCTGAGGTAGATGGGGGGATGAGGGAATGTGAGGATGGGGATAGGAATGGAAGAACATGAGGGGATGCAGGGACGGATGGACGGACAGACGGACGCGGTGTGGCGGCCCCGCAGGTGGTGACCATCGCGGTGTACACCTTCTTCGCCACCTGCCTGATCGGGCGGCAGTTCCTGGACCCGGCCCAGGGCTACGCGGGCCACGAGCTGGACCTGGGGCTGCCCGTCTTCACCCTCCTGCAGTTCTTCTTCTACGTGGG
>NW_018364553.1:82068-83443 GCF_002078875.1 Numida meleagris | reverse complement strand
CACTCATTGCCTCTTATCCCGCTCACCACCTGTAGCCCCGCCCCTCTCCCGAAGCCCCGCCCACCTGCCGTCGGGCCGCCTCCAGCTGCGCCCTGCCCGCCTGCGCTCTGCCCAGCTGCTGCTGCAGCGCGTTGGCACGGCGCAGCTGCCCGGCGTGCCGCTCCTCCAGCGCCCGCACCCAGCGCCTCAGGGCCCCCGCCGCCGCCGCACGGCCCCGGTACGCTGCCACCGCCGCCTCCAGCCGCCCCGCACGGGCAGAGGATGCCCTGCAAGGGCGGGGTGGGGGAGGAGGGAAGCAGAGAGCGTGAGGGCGCTGCTGGGGTGCGTGGTCCATGACAGCGGAAGGGCACCAGATCAAGGGATGATGGTGCGTGGCACCCCGGAACATCACCACGTCCCCCCAGGCCGCCCCCACGCACCTCAGCGCGTCCATCTCGTCACGCAGTGCCCGTGCTTCCCCAGCCAGGCTGCTGAGCTCCTCCGCCCGCGCCTGCAGCCCCCGCGCCTCCTGCTCCAGCCGGCTGCAGCGCGCCCGCAGCTCCTCCTTCCCACTCTCCAACCTGCAGACACAGAAATCAGCGTCTGGTGGGGGCCACGTGAGCCCCCCGCCCCGTGCCTGGGGTCCTGCCGCAGGGACTCACCGGTAGTTTTCCTCCTGCAGCTCCTCCACCTGCGCCTGCAGCAGCTGCAGCTTCTTGGAGGCAGCACCCACGGCGTCAGCTTCCAGCTGGGCTTTCTCCTCCCGCAGCACCCGGTTCTCCTGGGCCAGGCTGCCCTTCTCCTCCAGCAGCGCTGCCACCTGCACCACATCAACAGAATTCAAAGAGTAGGACCCCCAGGACCCCCTCCCAGCTGCCCTCATGGGGCTTCTGCTCTGTCTTCGTACGAGACAGCAGAGAATCTGCTCTCACAGTGTATCAGCCCTCTGGCTGTTCTCTGCTTAACTCCAAAACAGAAGTGGGGGGGGACTCAGGTGCTAGGACCCCCCTCGAGGTGGCAGGGAACCCACCTGCTGCTCCAGCTCCAGGCAGCGCTGCTGCGGCCCCACAGCATCCTCGGGTTCCTCGCTCAGGAAGTAATAGCGCCGTGACTGTAGGGGAGGCAAAGAGAAGTTGTCAGTGCTGTGTGGGGGCACCTTGATACCCCAAAACTGCCGCCCCCCCCCCCCAAGGTTCTGTCCTGAAAGCCACCAACCTGCCCCATTCTCAGGACTCCACATTCCCTCTGCAAAGTATTGTCCTGTACCTGTCCACCCCAAGCTCCCCACATCTGAACCGCCCCCCAGCCCTCCCACCTGAGCATCAAAGCTCTCGTATGTCTCCACCATCATCGCCTCCATGGGTTCTGTATCCAAAAGCTGCAAACCAAACTATAA
>NW_018364553.1:77459-79863 GCF_002078875.1 Numida meleagris | reverse complement strand
ACCGAAAGCCGACAGCAGTTAAGGCCGTTGGGGCAGCTGGAGGTGACATGAAGTGAGAGCTGTGGGGAGGGGCATGCACCCTGAGCCACCCCCCCATCCGGGGAACCCCCTCAACCCCCCCCTCAGGCACAGCCCCGGTGTCCCCTGCCCTCAGGTAGGAGCCCCCTCACCCCTATGTGGTGTTTTGAGGGGGGGGGGGTCATGGCCAGGGGTGACTCAGGGCCTATTTATAGGGAAAGAGAAGTGGGGAGGGAAAATCAGGCGGGCCCAAAATCCCCTAAAATCCAGGCTTGGGGGAGGGCGGGTGATGGCTGCCCCCCTCTGTGGAAAGCCCCTCCCTACTATGGGGCCCCTATGGGGATGCAGGCACACATGTGGTGTGTTAGCACTCATACGTGTGCATGTGTGTGCAGTGCCGGGCCCGCTTGTGGGGTGGTGTCGCCCAGCAGGCCAAGACATGCTGCTCGTTAACATGCTGCTCGTTAACGTTCTCGTTAACACACATCCGTCCCTGCCCCACCCCAATGCTGAGACTCCCATCCCTTTGGGAAGGGGGGGGGGGTCTGGGCTGGGTGAGGCTGTATGGATCCGTGTGGATCTCGCGTGGATCCCGTGTGGACCCTGTGTAGGTCTGCCAGAATTCCATGAGGATCCCATGGGGGTCTCATGTGGGTCCCATGTGGACTCTGCGTAGGTCCATGAGAATCCCACATAGGCCCGTGTGGATCCCATGTGGATCCTGACAAGGCAGGGCTGGGCTCCATGCGGGATCCCATGTAGATTTCATGTGGATGACGTGTAGGTCCCAGAGGATCCCGTATAGATCCGGTGTGCATGACATACAGGTCCCTGTGTGGCCCATGCATGTAGGTCCTGTGTGAATCCCACGTGGATCCCATGTGGGTTCCATGTAGCTCCCATGTACATCACATGTCGGTCTCTATGGCGCCCACCTATGTAGGTTCCATGGGGATCCCCTGTGAACCCCGTGTAAGTCCATGAAGATCCCGTGTGGATCCTCTGTACGATGGCTGAGAGGACCCTGCAGCCCTCCAGCTCCATCCCATAAGCACAGCCCCACGCGTGTCCCCCCCCATGTAGCGCTCCCCCCACGCGCCCCCATCGCCCCAGTAAGCCCCACCCCTTCCCGCTCGGGGGCGTGGCCAGACGTATGGGCGTGGCGTCGCCCGGTAAAGGGGCGTGGCCAGAGGGCTGCGCAGCCAATGAGACGCGCTTCCGCCCCGCGCGGGTATAAGGTGCGGCGACGAAGGACCGCGGGTTCGATTCCCGTCGCCGCCCTCCCGGTTCTGTTCCCGGTGTTCTGGTTCTGTTCGCGGTTTCACGGCTGGTTTGGCCGCATGTGCGCGCGGATGGAGCCTCCGTTCTTCCGCTCTCCTCCCTCCCCGGCCTCCTTCTGCCGCCCGGAGCCCGATTACAGCGTGCTGCCCGCGGGGTGGGCCCCCCCGGAGCCGTTCCGTTCGCTCAAACCGTGCACCGACGGCGGATTTTTCGGCGGGGGCGGCACCGGCACCGGAGGGGGGACCTTCTTCTATCCCCCCGCGGCGGATCGCGACGCTTTCCCCACGAACTTCGCGCAGGCGCTGGATGAGCTGCACCATCCCGGACCCCCCAACGTCACCCTCCCGGAGCCCCCCCCGGGGATGGCGGCACCGGGAGGACCCTTCCAGGCCGTACCCACAACGGAAGGATCTCCGGAACCGCCCCCCGCGGCGGAGTCCCCCGAGCGGCTGCAGGCGGAGCGGCGGCGGCTGCGGAACCGGCTGGCGGCGAGCCGGTGCCGGCGGCGGAAGCTGGAGCGCATCGCGCGGTTGGAGCAGCGGGTGCGGGGGCTGCGGGCGCAGAACGCCGCGTTGGCGGCGGCGGCCGCGGGGCTGCGAGCTCAGGTGCGGAGGCTGCGGGGCTCCGTGCGGGACCACGCGGGGTCCGGGTGTCCGCTGCCGCACGGCGCCGCGCTCGGCTTCTAAACGGGGGCGGGGGGGGTCTGCGAGGTGAGGGACCCCACGGAGAGGACGGAACCCCCGAAGGGAGCCCCGGCGGCTCCGGATGGGACTCGTGGGGGCCTTCAGTGGGACCCCCCCCACGCGCAGCGGCTCCAGATGGCGCTGATGGGGACACCCCCGACCGAGGCGGACCCCATCGCGCTGACGGCTCCGGATGGGATTTCTGAAGACCCGACCCCCTCGATGAGGCGCCCTCCGGTTTGGATTTCTGGGGATGGTGACCCCCCACCCCCCGGCGGTTCTGGTTGGCACTTATGGGGATTTCCCCCGACGGCTCCAGATGGGACTTACGAGAACCCTCCCCTCCACCCCCACCCATTTCTGGGGACCTCCTCAACTCGACGGCGGCTCTGGTGGGACATTTTGGGAACACCCTCCCCCCT
>NW_018364553.1:73238-74377 GCF_002078875.1 Numida meleagris | reverse complement strand
GCTCTGACCCCCCCATATCTCCCCCTTTGCTGATCCCTAGACCTGAAGCAGATGCCCTTTGGGGGGGGGAGTCCTGAGGGAATCCAGCTTGCCTCCCACTCCAGTTTTTGTATGCCCCCCCCCCCACTCCCCAGGTCGCCCGTGACCGCGCAGTGAAGTGTTGGAACTTCACAGAGGATTTAGGGGAGGACATCGACCGTGACTATGGCTCGGGGTACCCCAATGGTAGGAGATAGGGGGGTCATGGGGGGGAAGTGGGGGGCAATGTCATGGCAACCTTTAACCCCTCCCTGTCCTGACCCCCCAGACCCCAAAACGAAGGAGTGGCTGCGGAGGAACCTGCAGCCCGTGTTCGGGTTCCCAGGGCTGGTGCGGTTCAGCTGGGGCACAGCGCAGGAACTGCTGCGGCGCGAGGGGGTCCCTGTCACCTGGTATGGGGGGGAAGGGGGGAGTCGAGGGGAGTCCTGTTACCTGGTACAGGGGGGTCTTGGGTCCCTGTCATGGGAGGGTCCGTGGGAGTCTTGGGTCCTGTGGAATATGGGGAGGGAATGGGGGGCTGTGAGATTGCAGGGGCAGGGGTGCTGCAGGATGTGCAATACAGTGTGGGGGGCCTGAGTGGGAAGAGGGGATCGTGTTCTTGGGGGTGCGCAGCAGTGCTAGGGGATGGGGCAGAACATCTCACCCCCCCTTACGTTCCTGTACCCCCCACAGGGCCGACGAGGACCCATCCCAGGACCCCTCTGCCCCCCCCTCAGTGCTCTCCTATTTTACCCGGAGCACCCCCCGACGCTCCCCCCACCGCTTCTTCCAGGAGCGCAGCCTGAAGGCCCTGGCTGAGCTGTGAATCCCCCCGCCCCAAAAAAACACCCCCCACCTTCCCAAAGACGCCCGTCCTCAATAAAACAGTGCTTTTCTTAAAAAAAAAAAAAATCGTAAAAACCCCTATTTTCTATTTTTGAGAGGGGGCAGTGACAAAGGGGTTGGCTCCTGGGGGGTTGCTCTTGGGGGTTACGGAAGTGGGGGGGACATTTTGGGGGTGCTGCACCCCACCAACCTCTTTGACACTCCCACCCCCCCGATCCCATTAACCAGAGCTGGCGCTGTGCCCGGAGTGCACCGTGGCCTCAATCCGGGGGGGA
>NW_018364553.1:66947-71159 GCF_002078875.1 Numida meleagris | reverse complement strand
CCCCCTCCATGTCCCCCCCCAGGCAGCAGCCCCCTGGACAGCCCTCGCAACTTCTCCCCCAGCAATCCAGCACACTTCTGCTTCGCCTCATCCCGCAGGTGGGGGGGGGGTCCCAGGTTGGGAGTTGGTCCCAGTGAGGGGGGGGGGTCCCAGTGTGGAGAGGTCTCAGAGTGGGAGGTGGTCCTAGGGTGGAGGAAGGGCCCACGGTTGGGGAGTGTTCTCAAGGTGTGGGGTGGTCCCATATTGGGGGGGTGATCTCAGGGTTGGGGCGGTCTCAGGATTGGGGGTTTTCAGGTTGGGGGTGGGGTCCTAGGGTAGGGGGGTTCACTGAAGTCACCCCTAGAGCCGACGGGCGCCGGTGGTCCCTGGCCTCACTGCCCTCCTCAGGCTATGGCACCAACACCCCCAGCTCCACTGTCTCGGTGAGTGCAGGGGGGTCCCTCGGTGCCTCCCAACACCACGGGGGGACCCCTCACCCCCCACATTGCCCCCCTCCCAGAATTGATGCTGCGTGTTCCCTCTATATGAGCACCATGAGAGTTCCACCGATGCTGGGGGGTTTGGAGTCCATTGAGGGGGGTGTCCATGAGGTGGTCCATGAGGGTCTGTGAGGGGGATTCATGGGGAGGGGGTCCATGGCAGGGGAGGATCCATGGGGAGGATCCATGGGGAGGATCCATGAGAGGGATCCACTGGGGGGGCTCATGGGGGCAATCCATGAGGGGGCCATGTGGGGATCCATGGAGTGGGCACATAGGGGGAGGTCCTTGGGGGAGGGTCCATGGGGGGATCCATGAGGGGACCCATAGGGGGGTTCCATGAGGGTGCCCATGGGGGGATCCATGGGGTGGGCCCATGGGGGGGCCCATGGGGGTGACGCGGGCGCGCAGTCCTCGTGCTCGTCCCAGGAGCGCCTGCACCAGCTGCCGGCACAGCCCACTCCGGAGGAGCTGCGCTTCCTCTCCCGACACTTCGGCAGCTCCGAGAGCCTGGCTGAGGAGGAGGGGGGTGGGCGGGGGGGGACAGCCCCCCGCCCCAGGTCCCGCAGCCTCAGGTGGGGCCGGGGATGGGGTGGGGTTGGGGGATGACGTGGAAGAGATGGGGGGAGTGGGGTGATGGGGACATCAGAAGATGCCTGGAGGTGATGTGGGGTTGGGGATGCTGTGGAGGGACCATGGGGACAAAGTGGGAGGGATCGGGGTACCAGGGGGTTGGGGACATCAGGGGACACCTGGGGAGACTCAGATTTGGGGACATTTGGGGGCTGGGGGGATGCTAGAGGTCCTGCAGGTGCCAGCGTTGTCCCCCCCAGCCCCGGGCGCTCGCCCTCATCCCACGACAACGAGATCGTGATGATGAACCACGTGTACAAGGAGCGCTTCCCCAAGGTGGGGGACCTGGGAGGGAGGCTGCAGGGAAATGGGGGGGCTGGGGGTGGTCCAAAGGGGGAGATATGGGATATTGGGAAGGGAACTTGGAGGGGATATGGGGGCCTAGAGAGGATATGTGGGGGGATTTGGGTGGTTGTTGGTGGGGTCTATCGGACACTGGGGGAGCATATGGGATCTTGAGGATCTTCTGGGGGTCTATGGGGCAGTTGGGGGTGTATGGGGTCTTGGAGATCTGCTGGGGGTCTACGGGGCATTGGGGGAGCATATGGGCTCTTGAGGTTTATGGGGGTTGTTGTGGGGCAGCCATGGGGGTCTGCGGGGCACTGGGGGTCCCAGGGGGCAGCAGAGCAGCGTGGGTCCCGGCCCCACAGGCAACGGCGCAGATGGAGGAGAGGTTGGAGGAGTTTGTGCAGAGCTGTGGCCCCGGGGGGACGCCACTGGCGGACGGTGCGCTGAGCTTCATCCAGCACCAGCTGGCGGAACTGGCGCGGGACTGCCTGGCCAAGGCGCGACACGGCCTCATCACTGCCGGGTACTTCTATGAGCTGCAGGAGAACATGGAGCGGCTGCTGCAAGACGTGAGCAGGGGGCGTGGGGACGGGGCACCCAGCGGGGGCTAAGGGCACCCAACAGGGGTCAGCGTCACCCAGTGGGACACAACAGGGGTCAATGTCACCCAACGGGGACCCAGCAGGGGTCATCGTCACCCAATGGGACCCAACATAGGTCATCGTCACCCAGTGGGGACCCAACAAGGGTCAGTGTCACCCAATGGGACCCAATAGGGGTCAGTGTCACCCAATGGGACCCAAGAGGGGTCAGCATCACCCAGTGGGACCCAGGAGGACCCAATGGCACCCAACAATATTCAGTAGGACCAAAGGGGCCCTAATGGCACCCAGTGGGCACCCATCAGATACCCCCACCCTGGGTGCCACTGGGACCCCCCCAATCCCCTTTACACCCTCCAGGCCTATGAGCGCTCAGAGTCAGAGGAGGTGGCCTTCATCACGCAGCTGGTGAAGAAGCTCCTCATCATCATCTCCCGCCCTGCGCGACTACTGGAGTGCCTGGTCAGACCCGGGACCCCCACACCACCCCAAAGAACCCACAGACACCCCCCCACCCTGCACCACCCCAAACACCCCATAGGACCCATCCTTCCTGGTCACCATGGCGCCGCCTCGGCCAATCTGGATGGGGAGGTGGGGTTTCCATTGCCATGACAACAGCCGTGATGCCAGGACAGCGCCATGTCACTGGCACATCCCGAGTACCACTGGGGACAGAGGGAGGGGAGCACATGGGAAGCATGCGTGTGTGCTCGAGGCCATTGGTGTGAGCAGGTACACGGCACGTGCACGCACACATTTGGGTTTGCACACACGCGCTCGGTGGGCACACGCTCTCACTCTCATGCAGACCCATTGGTGTATCAGCGTGCCATGGCATGCGTATGTGCATGACACATGTGTGACAGCACGTGTGCCCACAGGAGTTCGACCCGGCCGAGTTCTACCAACTGCTGACAGCGGCGGAGGGGCAGGTGCGCGAGGGGCTGCTGAAAGCCGACATCCCACGCTACATCATCGGGCAGCTGGGGCTGGCACGGGACCCCTTCCCCGGTACACGCGTGTGCGAGCGTGCATGGGGCTACACGGCTGTGGGGGGCATGCGTACGCCTGCTGGGTGTGCATGGACATGAACCCAGGTGCGAGTTTTGCACATGGGGTTGCACGGGGGGCACGCGCGTGTTGCAGCATGCCAGGCGTGCAGAGCTTGTGCACACACGTGTGACATCCTGTGTCCGTGCAGATGTGGTGCACCTGGAGGAGCCCGACAGCGGCGGCTGCAACACGCCAGAGCCCGAGGAGGGGGCCGAGGTGGGCACCGTGTTGGTCCCCGTGTCACCAAGCGTCCCCATGTCACCCCACACGTCACCAATTCACTCTGTGCCCCCCCCCGTGCCCACCAGGCCCGCAGCGCTGTCCCCAGGCCCAAGAAGCCACCGGGTGAAAGCGACTTCGAGACCATCAAACTCATCAGCAACGGCGCCTACGGGTGAGCAGCTTTGGGGGGGGTGGAGGGGGCTCGGAGGTGGGGGGAGGCCCTGGGGGGATCCCAGCGTGACAGCTGCTGTGCGCAGGGCGGTGTACCTGGTGCGGCACCGGGCCACGCGGCAGCGCTTTGCCATGAAGAAGATCAACAAGCAGAACCTGCTGCTGCGCAACCAGGTGCAGCAGGCCTTTGTGGAGCGCGACATCCTCACCTTTGCCGAGAACCCCTTCGTCGTCAGCATGTTCTGCTCCTTCCAGACCCGCCGCCACCTCTGCATGGTCATGGAGTACGTGGAAGGTGCGATGGGGTGGGGGGGGTTGCGATATGGGGATGGGAGTCAAGAGCGTGGGGCTGGGTGTCGTGATGTGGGGCCAGCTGTCGCGATATGGGGATGGATGCTGTGATACAGGGAGCGGTGTCATGGTGCAAGGGGCGAGGCAGTGCCCCATGGGGCTGGGTACCCACAATACAGGTATGGGCGTTGTGATACTCGGTTGGGTATCACGATACAAGGCAGGATGGGGCGGATTGGGGTTCTCATGTCGCGATATCCTGGTGCCCGTGCCCATCCCGCAGGCGGGGACTGTGCCACGCTGCTGAAGCACATCGGGGCGCTGCCGCTGGAGCTGGCGCGGCTCTACTTTGCCGAAACTGTGCTGGCCCTGGAGTACCTGCACAACTACGGCATAGTGCACCGCGACCTCAAGCCCGACAAGTACGGGGGTCCCGGGGGGGTCCTGGGGCAATAGACCCTGGGGTGGGG
>NW_018364553.1:60180-66831 GCF_002078875.1 Numida meleagris | reverse complement strand
ATCCCCCACAGCCTCCTCATCACGTCGCTGGGCCACGTGAAGCTGACGGACTTCGGGCTGTCCAAGATGGGGCTGATGAGCCTCACCACCAACCTGTACGAGGGGCACATGGAGAAGGATGCACGCGAGTTCCGCGACAAGCAGGTGGGCGTGGCCTGTGGAGGGGGCGTGGCCAGGAGCGCACTCATTGGGCGTGGCCCCTGGGTGTGTGTGGGGGGCGTGGCTAGCGCTGGCCCCGCCCCCAGGTGTGCGGCACCCCCGAGTACATCGCGCCGGAGGTGATCCTGCGTCAGGGCTACGGGAAACCCGTGGACTGGTGGGCCATGGGCATCGTCCTCTACGAGTTCCTGGTGGGCTGCGTCCCCTTCTTCGGGGACACCCCCGAGGAGCTCTTCGGGCAGGTCATCTCGGGTACGGGGACACGGGGACGTGGGGTGGGGGCATGTGGGGGACAGGGCACATCATCATGGGGATGAGGACATTGGGGACATGGGGATAGGGACACTGGGGGCATGGAGGACAGGACATGTCATTGTGGGGATGGGGATACAAGCACACAGCGCACATCACCTCCAATATGGGGACATAGGGATGGAGCCGGTCACCTCCAGGACATGGGGACACAAGGACAGGGACGGGGACAAGGATGGGGATAGGGACAGGGCACCTCCGGCTCAGGGACAGACATGGGGACACAGGGCTGCTCATCTTGCGTATGGGGACACAGGGCTGGGCTGGGAGCATGGCCACCAGCTGTGCTCCCGTGTTCACATGTCCCCGTGTCCTCACTTGTCCTCCAGACGAGATCCTGTGGCCAGAGGGGGACGAGGCTCTGCCCCCCGATGCTCAGCATCTCATCTCCTGCCTGCTGCAAACAGACCCCCTGCGGCGCCTGGGGGCGGGTGAGACCCAACCCCTGTGCCCCCGTGTCCCCGCGTCACCCCCGTTTCACCCCGTGTCACCTCTGTGTCACCCTGCATCACTCCATGGCCACCTGTGTCCCCATGTCCCCTCGTGTCCCCATTGTCCCTACATAGGTGGAGCGCAGGAGGTGAAGGCTCACGGCTTCTTTGCGGCGCTGGACTGGACTGGGCTTCTACGGCAGAAGGCCGAGTTCGTGCCCCATCTGGAGTCTGAGGAGGACACAAGCTACTTTGACAGTGAGCGACCCCCCCCAGGGCCCCTCCCGGGGCACTCATGGCACCCAGGGAACCTCCCAGGACCCCCCATATACCCTCCCCATTCTGCCTCCCCTGGGAACCCCTAGAACGCCCCTATGGTTCCCCACAATGGGTGTCCCTTCCCCAAGGCCCATTTCCAATGGGATCTGCTGGGCCCCCCTTGGGGACATTTTATGTCCCTCCCCACATCCCCCCCTCTCACCCTTGCTCCCCCACGCCCCTCCCCCCCCCCCCACAGCACGTTCAGACCGCTACCCCCACATCACCTCCTATGAGGATGAGGACACAACGGAGGATGAACCCGTGGAGATCCGGCAGTTCTCATCCTGCTCCCCACGCTTCAGCAAGGTGGGGGCACAGGGGGGAATGAGGGGGCACGGGGACATGGGGGAGGGCACATGGGGACATGCAGTGCAGATCCATTGTGCACAGCTTCATCCTTGATAAAGGAAGCGTGCCACGTGAGTGCACTCTCACTTGTGCAACCTTCATGCAAACCCTCGTGTGAATCCCAGGTTGGATCCTGGTGCAATTGCATCAAGATTGTAGCACGATCCTCGTGCAAACCCAGTGCGATTCCAGCACAGCCCTGCTGCCCCCGTTCCCCACGCAGGTGTACAGCAGCCTGGAGCAGCTCTCGCAGCAGCCGGAGCCGAAGGCGCCCAAGGGACGGCCGCGGGATGAGGGGCGGCGAGAAGGCATTGCCCCCCGGGAGCGGGGCTGGCGCACAGCATCCCCTGAGCTGTGAGCATGGGGGGACACTGGTCCCTGGGGGGGGTACACCTGGGTCCTTGGGGGACACCTCTGTTCCTGGAAGTTGGGGAAATGTGGGTCCCTGAGTGGGGGCATAGGGTGTCCCCAGGG
The DNA here is from genome assembly GCF_002078875.1 of Numida meleagris. Lineage (NCBI taxonomy): Eukaryota > Metazoa > Chordata > Aves > Galliformes > Numididae > Numida > Numida meleagris. The sequence goes on along the minus strand of NW_018364553.1, from coordinate 64,786 downwards.
GGGTCTGCAGGTGTCGCCCCCCCCCCCCATATCACTTCACTTTCTGCAGGAAGCGCCCACCGGCGCCTGAGCCCCCCCCAGCCGAAGGGGACAGCAGCCCCCCACCGGGTGCCCGACGCCGCTTCTCGGCCCTACTGGAACCAGGCCCCCCCCGCAATGGGGTCCCCCCCCGCGACGGCACCACTGAGAGCACCCCCGAGGAGCCAGGTGGGTGCTGGGGAGTGCTGGGGGATCCCTGTGTGTCACCTCCCTCCGCCATGTCACTACCATGTCCTCTCCCTAGGTGACCGAGTGCAGCCCCCGCCTCGCACTGAGCTGGGACTGCGGCGGCCACGACACCCGGGGGTGGCCCCTGAGGGGGGGAGTGACAAGCGCAGCCCCCGTGGCCCTGGGAAAGTCACCAAATCAGCATCGGCCACTGCGCTGTCCGTCATCATCCCCAGCGGTGCGTGCTCCCCCCGGGTCACCAAGGGTGGCAATGTCCCCAGGGCCACCGAGGGTGAGGGTCCCCTGGCAGGGGGTGACAGTGCCCCAAGGGTCACCAAGGGTGGCAGGGGCTGGCAGTGTCCCCAAGGGTGATATGGTCCCCTAGGTCCCCACGGCTGGCAGTGTCCTCTGGGGTGACTGGGTCCCAAGGGTGGTGGGGGCTGGCGGTGTCCCCGGGGTGGGGGTTCCAGTGTCCCTCTTGGCGGTCACGGTGCCGTCACGGGCACAGGGGAGGCGGCCGGCTCCTCGCCCCTTGGCAGCCCCATGTCCCCGCGCTCGCTGTCCTCGGACCCGTCCTCGCGGGACTCGTCCCCTGGGCGTGAGCTGGCCCCCGCCGTGGCTGCCCCCCGCTCGCCCATCGCCATCCCACGGCCTGGCAAGAAGTTTGGCTTCACTCTGCGCGCCATCCGCGTCTACCTGGGGGACAGCGATGTCTACAGCGTGCACCACGTTGTCTGGGTCAGCGGGAACTGGGCTCTGGGGGAACATGGGGGTCTATGGGGACACGGAGGGGGTATGTGGACGTGGGAGGATATGGGGACATGGGGAAATGGAGGGGACATGGGGGGATGTGGGGACGTGGGTGGAAATACACTCCCCTCCCCTTGGAGGGGACATGGGGAGGGCGTGGGTGTGGGGAGAGGACATGGAGGAGGATATGTGGACAAGGAGGGGACATGGGGGATATGGGGATGTAGAGGGTGCATGGGGACATGGAGGGGACATGGGGACACATGGGCACTAAGGTCTGTGTGCCTTGGGTCTCCTGTGCTCACTTGGGTCCCCCCGGGGGTGGCAACCGGGTAATGGTGCTGTGGGGTGCAGCACGTGGAGGAGGGGGGCCCAGCGCAGGAAGCGGGGCTGTGTGCCGGGGACCTCATCACTCACGTCAACGGGGAACCCGTGCACGGGCTGGTGCACACCGAGGTGGTGGAGCTCATCCTGAAGGTCAGCGGGCACACGGGGTGGGGGGAGCGGGAGGTGGAGGCTGGGAGGTGGGGGGTCATGAGAGGTCACAGCTGTTAGGGGGAGTCATGGGGGTCATGTGGGTGGGGTTATGTGAGAGAGGGTCATGGGATGTGGGGTCATGTGGGGCCATGGGGTGTGACGTTATGCGTTGGGGGGTCATGGAGTCATTCATCGTGGGGTCACGGGGGTCACAGTTATGGGATCTCAGGGGTTGTGGGCTGCGGGGTCATTGGGGATCACGAAGGTTATGAGATGTGGGGCCATGGAGGCCAAAAGCCCCCAAACATAAGAGGTCAGGGCGGGGTCAGAGGTCACGCCTGGTTCATGGGTCGCGGTGATGTTGCGTGGGGTCGTGGCGGGGTCAGACGTCACACCCCCCATCACCCCGCAGAGCGGCACCAAGGTGCTGGTGAGCACCACTCCCCTGGAGAACACCTCCATCCGCCTGGGTCCCGCGCGGCGCCGCAGCGCCCGGGCCAAGATGGCGCGCAGGAACCGCCGGAGCGGCGCCGGGGCCGGCCACGAGAGGTGAGCACCGGCCCGGGGGGGGCCCGGAGGGGTCCGGGATAGCGCAGGTCCTGTAGTGAGTCCTCCCCTCCGGCAGGCGGCGCAGTGCGCTCTTCCGGCACCTGGCGCGGCAGGCGTCCCTGCTGCACACGAGCCGCTCGCTGACGTCTCTCAGCCGCTCGCTCTCCTCCTCCGACAGCCTCCCCGCCTCCCCCACACACGCGCGCGCGCGGGATCCCGCCCACCCGCCTCGCGCCGCCGAGTCAGGTACCGGGCGGGAGGGGCTGTGGCGGCGGGAGGCAGCGGGAGGCAGCGGGGCTGGGACGGAGCCGGAAGTGGGTGGGGGAACCATTGCCAAGGGGGCGGGGCCACGGGAGCGGAAGTGGGTCTGGGAAGGAGCCGGAAGTGTTGGATCTGAGGCCCAGAGGGAGGGCATGGCGTCTGATGAAGGCCGTGGGGCTGCGGCCTCGTACGAGGGCCGCGCACTGACGCTTGGCTTGGGCAGGGCCGTCCCCGCCCAGCAGCTCCCCGGGCTCCAGCGCTCCCCCGTCGCCGGCTCCGGGACCGCATCTCCGTCCCAGCTCGCTGCAGGGCCTCTCCCCGAAGCTGCAGCGGCAGTACCGGGCAGCGCGCTGCAAGTCGGCGGGCAGCATCCCGCTCTCGCCGCTGGCCCACACCCCCTCGCCGCCTGCCGCCTCACCGCCCGCTTTCCCCGCCAAGCTGCACGCAAAGCCCGCAGACTCCCCGCGCCTCGCCCGCCGCCCCGGCCCGGACAAGGCTGCTGCCCGCAAGCTGGGCCTCGAGCCCCGCAAGGACTTCCCTCCCGAGCCTTCGCTGCACAGCTTGGCCGAGTGGGATGGGGAGAGCCCCGGTGACACCCCTCCAGCCCCTGCCCGCCGCCTGGGCCGCCAGGAGCCACCGCTGCTGCTGGGGAGTGCAGGGGCCGAGGCTGTCCCCAAAGCACTCAGCCCTGTGCAGGAGCACCGTGCTGTGCCCCCAGTGCCCATTGTGGTGGTGGGGTCAGGATCGGCTCCCCCTGCTGCCACGTCCACCCCTGGAGATGGGGAGAGGGCCCCTACTAAGCGCTGAGCCCACCTCCTCTCTCAGCCAGTGTACATAATAGGGCCCCCCCAAGCGTCGTAGGCACTTCTGCACCCCATGTACACAAAGGGTTAATACTGTGACACCCCCCCCTCAGCCCCTATGCTTCCCCAGAGTGTCACTTCCCCCACCCCCAGCTCCATTTTCCCCTTGCTGATGTCACATCAGTGATGTCTCCACAGTGGAGTAATGTCACTGCTGTGGAGGGGGATTGATGATGTCACAGCATTGAGTGATGTCACTGCTGGCACAGGGGGAGTGGTGATGTCACAGCTACAATGACACGGGGAGGACAGAAGTGTTGCTGTCACAGTGCAGTGTCACTGATGCTGTGGGAATGGTGGTGTAGCTGTGATGTAACCAACAGAGTGGTGATGTTGCAGCCATAGTGATGGCACGATGAGGGAATGCTTTGTGCCATGTGGTGATGTCACCGCTGTGATGTCACTGAGCAGGGCTGATCTGTCCCAGTGCACAGTGACATCACAGCACAAACCCAGTGCCACTGCCCCATTGGATGACATCACTGACCCACCCCTCCCCCCCCCATTCTTGCTATGCAAACGACCCTGGGACACTGCGGCCCTCTGGCATATGGGGCTCAGGGGGTGTGGGGATCAATAAAGCGTGTACAGACCCACCCGGCCCCACTGTGCTGTTTATGGGGCAATCTGGAGGATGGGGCCTGGCTGGGTGTGGGTGTGTGTGGGAGGGTGGTTGCTGCATTCACTGCCACGGGACCTCTCCCCTTAAATGTCTCCCAAATCAACAAATTCCCCCAAATCCCTCAAACCTCCCACGTTCCCCAATTACATTAAATACCCCCAAATTCCCCCCAGCCCCCCTCCAAATTCCCCCAAATCCTCAGATCGTAGAATTCATAGAATCTTTAAGGTTGGAAAAGACCCCTAAGATCCCCAAGTCCGACCTCAACCCATCCCCACCGTGCCCACTGCCCACGTCCCTGCTTGCCACATCTCTGTGTTTCTCAAACACCTCCGGGGGCGGTGACTCCCACTCCCGGGGTTCCCCGTGTCGATATCTCACCACTCTTCCTAAGAAGTGTTTCCTCATGTCTCACCTGAACCTCCCTCGGCACAACTTGAGGAGATCCTGCAGCTGTTACCTGGGAGCAGGGGGAGGAGGCAGTGCCAAAGGTTTTGCTGCAGTCTGCATCGATAGCAGTAAATAAGATGGCACAACTCATATCCATACATGTGAGTTCTTCCAGTTCCCACCCTGTACTGCCCCTTAAACCTTGCCCAGTCGTGGTTTGGAATCTGCCACCTTCATGTACATCTGTTTTCGCTTTACACGAGGTGTGTGGGGCGCAGCGATGCAGCCCCCCGCCCACTGACCACTGTGTCCCTTCTTTACTTTTAATCTTTCTGATATCAGCCACCCTGCGGTGTCCCGTCACCCAAGGGTGCACGCCCCTGAGGTCCTGTGCAATACCACATCCCCAAAGCATCATTCCTATTTCACACAGGGTCACAGGTGCAGCTGCACAGCTGATGTAGTGACGGTTCCCTCCCCGCTCCAC
>NW_018364553.1:58865-60060 GCF_002078875.1 Numida meleagris | reverse complement strand
CCTGTCGCCTCCTTTCGTGTAACCCTGTTGGGGGGGGGTAGGATTTAGGAGCGAGAGTCTCGGTCGCCGCGCTCTGGGCAGGAGGGGGTTAATCCCAAGGTTCATCCCAAGCCCTCCTCCCCCCCGTCGTACCCTCCCCCGTGACGTCACACCGGTGCTCCGCGGGGTCCGTTCGCCGCCGCAGTGCTCCTACGGTGTGGGGGGTTAGCGGGTGTTGGTGGCCCTTAAGAGGGGGCGGGGGCTCTGAGGGGTCCTCGGCTCAGCTCCCTATCGTGTTTTCCGCTCCCCCCAGGCCCCATGGCGCTGCGTTTCGCCGCCCCATTGCTGCGCTCAGCGCTGAGCGGTGTCCGCTGGGGGGGAACGGCCGCCCCCACGCGTGGTGAGTGGAGTGGGGGAGACCCAAAGCGTGTGGGGTGAGTCCTGTAAGAGTGGGGTCCCATTGGTGCTGACCCCACGTGTGGTGAGTGGGGCTGAGGGGGCCCAGAGTTTGGACGGGTGGCAAGGTGGGGAGGACACAAAGTGTGCGGGGGGGGAGGGGGGAGGAGCAAACGGTAGGATCCCCAGAGTCTGTGTGGGTGGGGGGGCCAAAGTGTGAGATCCCACCGGTGCTGACCCCTCACCTGGGGCTCTCCTGTGCACTGCCCCCCACCCACGCCGTTCCCATGGGGACTGATCCTACCCCTCCCCCCCCCCCAGCCGCCTTCCACTGGGGGGACCCCCTGGCGCTGGAGGAGCTGCTGAGCCCGGAGGAGCGGATGCTGCGTGATGCCGTCCGCAAATACAGCCAGGAGCAGCTGCTGCCCCGCGTGCTGCATGCCAACAGGCACGAGGGTACCGCTCCCCCTGCCCTGCACCATCAGCCCTGGCACCCAATGCCCCCGTGGTCCCATGTTCCTGTTCCAGAGCTGGGGGCTGGGAAATCTGCACCCCGTTGCCTCCTTGGCATGTCTCTGATCCCTCCAGATACCCTCTTGGTATTCCTCTGATACTTCCAGACTCCTCCCAGAACCCCCAGAATGCCCCTGATATTCCCCTATATCTCCCATTATCCTCAGGCACCCCCATACACTCCCATAACCTCCACATGACCCCTGCCAGTGTGCCCCTGATACCCCCCCACCCAACATGGGGGGCAGCAATGGGGGCAGCCCCTTGCCGGGGGGGTCCCCACTGCCTTCCCCCCTCCCCCCCCCCC
>NW_018364553.1:48910-58840 GCF_002078875.1 Numida meleagris | reverse complement strand
TGCCAGCCTCACATCTTTCTGTACTCCCACCCCAAAAGTCTTTGACCGGGAGATCGTGAATGAGATGGGAGCTCTGGGGTTGCTGGGTCCCACCATACAAGGTGAGGGGGAGCTATGGGGTGTTAAAGGGGCTTGGGGGAGAGGGGGGGTAAGGAAAACTTTAGGGATGGTTGTGGGGTCTCTGGGTGGGGAAGGTCCCTTGAAAGAGCAAAGGAGCAGGGGGACGAGGAGTTCCAGGAGCTCATGGGGGGGTCCAGGGTGGTTTTGCAGCTTCTGGGAGTGCGTGGGAGGGGCAGGGGTGGTCCCGTGGAAATGAGTTCTGGGGGGTGTGGTCCACCAGAGGTGGGTCAGGGAAGCGGTGGGGCCCCTCAGAGGGGAGCAGTGGGGCACAGTGGTGTGGTGGTCCGCAGGGTATGGCTGCGCGGGGACCACCTCGGTGGGCTACGGGCTGGTGACGCGGGAACTGGAGCGTGTGGACAGCAGCTACCGCTCGGTGCTGAGTGTGCAGTCGTCCCTCGTCATGCACCCCATCCTGGCCTACGGGACCCCCGCCCAGCGAGAACGCTTCCTGCCCGCACTGGGTGAGCAGGGATGGGGTGAACTGGTGGTGTTGCAGGGTTGGAGGGGTGTGGGCCATCCCTGACCCCTCTGTGCAGCGCGGGGGGAGATGCTGGGCTGCTTCGGGCTGACAGAGCCCAACCACGGGAGCGACCCTGGGAGCATGGAGACACGAGCACGCTACGACAAAGCCACCAAGAGCTACCGCCTGCGGGGCACCAAGAGCTGGTGAGAACCCCCAAAGCCATCCTGGGGGGAGAACCCCACCCTGGGCCCCGCTGACCCCCCACACCCCCAGGATCACTAACGCACCGGTGGCCGAGCTGTGTGTGGTGTGGGCGGTGTGTGAGGAGGACCGGCAGATTCGGGGTTTCCTGCTGGAGCGTGGCATGGCAGGGCTCAGCACCCCCAAAATCGAGGGCAAGTTCTCACTACGTGCCTCCACCACCGGCATGATCATGATGGACGACGTGGAAGTGCCTGAGGAGAATGTGCTGCCCAACGCCAAGGGGTTGGGGGTAAGGGGCTTGTGGGAGCGTGGGGGGGAAACCCAGCTACGGGACCCCCACTGATGGCCGTCCCCCAGGGTCCCTTTAGCTGCTTGACCCACGCCCGCTATGGCATCGCATGGGGTGCGCTCGGTGCTGCTGAAGCGTGCCTGGAGATGGCTCGGCAGTACACCCTCGACAGGTAATGCGCTGTGGGGAGTGGGGGCACAACTGAGCCCCCTGTGCTGCCCCCCAGCTCCTCATGCTCCCCATCTGCCGCAGGAAGCAGTTTGGGGTGCCCTTGGCCCGTAACCAGCTGGTGCAGAAGAAGCTGGCGGACATGGTGACGGAGATTGCGCTGGGGCTGCATGCCTGCCTGCGGCTTGGCCGCCTCAAGGATGAGGGCAAGTGGGTGCCGTTCTGAGGTGACCCGGGGGGCTGCCCGGGGCAGAGCTGAGCATCTGCATCCCCTCAGGGCCGCCCCTGAGATGGTGTCAATGCTGAAGCGCAACTCGTGTGGCAAGGCGCTGGAGATCGCCCGGCAGGCACGCGACATGCTGGGGGGGAATGGGGTGTGCGATGAGTACCATGTCATCCGGCACCTGATGAACCTGGAGGCCGTCAACACCTATGAAGGTACCCCTGAGGCTGTGGGCTGGGCACCCCCACGGCGGCCTGCTGACAGCCGATCCCACTACCACAGGCACCCACGACATCCACGCGCTGATCCTGGGCCGGGCCATCACTGGGATCCAGGCGTTCACAGCTGGCAAGCAGACGGAGCAGCGCGGGTAGGGCTGGGATGTGTGGCACTGATGGCTTTTGGCACGGCCGGTGCTGTGCTTATGGACTTCGGCTGCGCAGAAGGGGACAGTGTCACACTGACAGGACACGGTGTCACTGAATGGACACGGTGCCACCAGCTGGACATGGCAGCCTGGTTCTGCCCAGGGGCAGCGCCGCAGTGCCTTCACCGTGCACACCAATAAAGGGTGGAAATGCCACACCAGCCTGTTCATCAGGGCCAGGCTCGGGGGCTGCATCACCGGGACAGGGCCCAGCCCGGGCATCTGCTGTTCATGCCAGAGCCCACAAATTTGGCCATTCTGTGGTTTTTGCTCTTTTATTCTAATCGTGTTAAAAAACGAACACCAACAGTCTGCAGAAAAGGCAATTTTTGGCTGAGATCCCCATTTCTCTGTTCAGGGGGGAACACCTAGCCCAGAGTATTGGTAGTGCAGGCTGGCAGGGAGGGCTGCAGCCAGGCGCTCCCCGTGAAGGGGTCTGGGCGCTCCCTGTGAGGTTTGAGGGCTCTCCATGGGCTCAGGGGCTATGCTCACGTTTCGGGCTGCAGGCACAGGTCCCTGTAGGCTGCCTCCACAGTGTGGCAGACCTGCTGCAGCTCGTCCTCGGCTTGCCGGACGCGCTCCATCACCTCTGCCAGCTCCTGCAGCCGCTCCTGGATCAGCTCATTGTGGAGACTGTAGAGCTGGAAGAGCCTCTCCTCCAGCTGCTCAGCCAGGTTGGACACCTTTGGGAAAGGGGAAAATAAGCAGGCTGTTGGGAACAGGAGGGCTAGCAGCACCATGGGCACAGCCGGTGCTGTCCCCAGGGGGGGTGGCAGCTGCAGCCCAGCGCTGGCGCAGCTCCCAGCCCAGCTTGGCTGGCGCTGCTGCCAGCTGCGCCCGTGGTTGCTGGAGCGCCAGCCACAGTGCCACCGAGTGCAGAGTCCTCACAGCCGCAGCTGCCCTGGCCTAGCCGCCATCTGTGCACAGGGGGGGCACAGACATTCGGAAGCCCCCCCCCCATCTGCTGGCGCTGTCCTCTGGCTGCAGGGATGCCGGCAGGAGCAAAGTCCAGCACGGCACGTGGCCAAGCGAGTACGGGCAGCAGCAGCGTGGGGACAGGAGGGCCATTGGCATCCCCTCTGCTCCCTGAAGCAGAGCTGGAGGCAGCTGCAGCCACCCCGGAGGGGCTGGGGGCCCCCTGCTGCCGCAGCCGGTGTAAATGCACACCAGGCTCTGCAGCTGGCGCCGGTGCCCCGCGGGCTGCTGCTTCCCCGCAGCACCTCCTCTCACCGCCCCCCAGCACCATGGCTAATTCGGCTGGAATAATGCGATTAAACGCATCAAACAGACACTGGGCGGCTGCGCGGCCCTCATATGCCCCCTCCCCTCCAGCGCACCCTGCACCTTCAGCTGCAGGCTGTCGCGGAAGCCACTCATCACGGTGTGGTCCTCCTTGCGGCTGTCGTTCAGCCTGTCTATGAGGCGCTGCGCCCGCTGCCGCAGGTCCCCCACACTGGAGTCCAGGGCGGCGAAGTAGCGGGACGCCTGTCCATCCAGCACCGCTGCACCCGGTGGCTCCATCCTCGGCCTAAACACAGGACCCTGTGTCGCAGCCACCGCCATGCACAGGGGATGGGCAAGGCGGACGGACCCGTTGATAAACTCAAAGCCCTAAGCTGGGCTCAGGTCCCAGCACGTGGCTGCCCATCAGGGCCATTGGGGGAGGTAAAGATGTGTGGAGCTTGAGGACACGCATTCGCAATTTGCCCAAACTGCCCTGACAGTGTGCAGCCCATCCCCAAATCATTTCCCCCTTTGATGCGTTTGCCCACACTGCGACCTACTGAGTCCCACAGTCAGTGCCTAGTTAGATACGTTAACTGGGAAATTACATTATGAAAGGGGGAAGTGCACTAATGGACGTGGTGGCTGGTGAGTAACGAGATCTGGTCCCGGTGTTGTGTCACCAAGCACAGCCTGCCCTTGCCAGTCTGCCTGAAGGGCTGTCATTCCTGACGTGCAGTATTTTTTCCTCTTTTTTTCCCTGATTTAGGTTAAAACCAGGAGACAGCAGTGGGTTGAAAGCTTAGAATCATTGAATCATTACAGTTGAAAGACTTGTGCTCCAGACCCTTCACAGCCCCATTTCCCCTCTCTGAGTACGCTCCAGCACCTCAGTGTCTTTCTTGCAATGACGGGCCCAAAACTGGATACAGTACTCGAGATGTGACCTCACCAGTGCCGAGTACAGAGGGATGATCACCTCCCTGCTCCTGCTGGCCATGCTATTCCTGATACAAGCCAGGATGCCATTGGCCTTCTTGGCAACCTGGGCATGCTGCTGTCTCACGTTCAGACCCAGATCCTTTTGCACCGTGCAGCTTTCTGCCCTAAGCCTGCAGCACTGGTGGTGTTGTGACCAAAGGGCAGGACCCGGTACTTTGTCTTGTTGAAGCTCATAAATTTGGCCTCAGCTCATCGATCCAGCCCATCCAGATCCCTCTGTAGGGCTGTCCTACCCTCAGGCAGATCAGCACTTCTTCTCAGCTTGGTGTCTGTCCCCTGCAAACTTACCGAGGGCACACTCAATCCCCTCGTCCAGATGGTTGATAAAGTTATTAAACAGGAATGGTCACCAGCTGGATTTAACCCCATTCACCACCACTCTGGGCCCAGCCATCCAACCAGTTTTCTACCTAGTGAAGGGCTCCTACCGTGAGCTCTCTTCATGGGCCTTTTCCTTGCCTGGCCCAGGGCAGCAGGCATCGTCATTTTGTGTCTCCTCTGGCTCCCCCTCATGCTCCTGGTGTGCCATGGTGACGTTGGGGTGATGGGAAGACATCACACAGCCCTGGGGGTGTTGGCCCACTGCAGGGCTGCTCTCACCTCCGTCCAAAGCGTGGCCCCACAGCTGAGCTCCTCAGCAGCCTGCAGGAAATTCATTAGGGAAAACATCCAGTTAGCCTTCATATTATGGGTTATTGATGAGAACTGAGCTGTGGGACAGCAAAACCTCAGGGAACCCTCTACAAAAATGACAGTTTTTTGGAGGGAGGAGCCCAACACCCCACAGATTACCCAGATTACCTTGAGGCAGAGGACACCCAAAGTTCCCTTTGGAAACAAAGGATAAATGCATTAAATGAGGAGAGGGAGGCATTTGGGGACAAATACTCAGGTATTTTGGCCAACTTCTGGTGGGTTTTAGCCAGTATTCTGGTGTTTTCTGCACATTGTCATACACTCCCACCCCACAAACATGACTACTGTGGCTGACAGACCCACGAGTGGGCATATCCCTCAGGGCAGGGCCCTGCCACAGGCCAAGGGGCGTGGGAGCTGTGTGGACACATCTGGGGACGGAGCAACGCCAGCCCACGGGAGGCCGCGTGAATCCGCAGCACCTCACCCCACACCACCGCCATTTCCCCCGCGGCCTCGCTGAGGTGAGCACGGTGGGCGGGGCGGCGATGGGCGGCAAGTGACGGGCACCAGCGCAGGCCAATCATCGCCCGCCTTTGCCACCGGCTAGCCAATGGGTGACAGAAAAAGAAAAGGCGGGAAGGGCTGGGCTGTGAAGAAACGGAGAGGCCAAGATGGCGGCCGGCAGGTGGGGCCGAAGGCTGCAGGGTAGGGAGCGTGGGTTGGGTTGGGAGGAGGAGGAGGAGGAGGACGAACGTGGGTCAGCTGAAGGGGTGAGGAGGACGGGGAGGTATGGGCAGGGCTAAGAGCCTCACCCCAGGGCTCGGGAGGCGTCTGGGGTGCTGCTGGTGTCGTTTTGCAGGGCTGTGCTGCCACTGAGACCTAGCAGAAAGCAGGGGCAGATCCAGTGTGCCGTCCCTCTTTGAGTACTGCTGTGATGCCAACATCTAGCACCGACCTGGTAAGCCCCAGAGTGGGAATGCAGCCTGCTAATACAGAGCCCTCATTCCTGATCCGCTCAGTGGCCTTCAGCCCATCTCCAACCTCACCCATACTTCAGGTGCAGGTATTCCAAAACTCTGCAGAGGCAATGGGGGTCTTTCCTCCCAAATTCAACTCCTAAACTTTATGCCACAATAAAGCCTTCCTTCAGCAACCGTCCCATGTGTGGTTGCTGCCCCCCAGCAAATGCAGAGGCATCCAGCTGCACAAAGGAAGTTTATTGGGTGAGACTACAGTGCTCCATAAGGACTCAGGCGTCGAGGCGGCACAGGGGGCTGTCATAGATCATCTGCAGGTTGACGCGGTGCCCCACCAGCTCCCGGATGTTGTTGATGCCGTACTTGATCATGGTAGGGCTGGAGCAGGATTGGGGTGGGATGTGGGTTCAGAATGGCATGCCCCAGTGTTGGGGCTCCCTTCTGCTCCCTCTTGACTCACCGCTCCAGTGAGAGCCCCCAGGCGATGACGGAGACACTCTCTGGCAGCCCCATGGGCAGCAGCAGCTCAGGGCGGAAAACGCCTGAGTTCCCCACCTCCACCCACTTCTTCAGCCCTACACAGTAAGAAGGGTGGGGCCCCCACCCCGCAGAGGGGTGAGATGGGGACCCCCACCCCTGGGGCACCCCAGAGTTGTCTACTGTCCCCACCTCTGCGTACTTTGCAGAAAGTCACAGGCCAGGCCCCACTCCCCAGGGGTGTCCCATTGCCCCCAGCCTCACAGGAGAGAGAGGCCAAGCACCCTGCACCCAAAAATGCACCCCAGAGCTCCCCCACCCCTTTCAGGGGTCAAGCAGAACCCAGGGTCCGCGCACCCTCGTGGTAGCTGAAGACCTCCATGCTGGGTTCCGTATAGGGGTTATAGGCTGGCTTGAAACGCAGCTTGCTGATGCCTGAGGGGAAGATAATAGTGAGGGAGAGCTCCAGCCCTCTGTCCAGCTGCCCCTGTGCTCTCCCCGTACCTAGCTTGGTGAAGAACTGATGGAGGATGCCCATCAGGTGGCCCAGAGTGAGCCCGCGGTCAGCCACTACCCCCTCCACCTGGTGGAACTCGGCGAGGTGCGTGGCGTCCAGGCTCTCATTGCGGAAGACCCGGTCGATGGAGAAGTATTTCACAGGGGTGAACTTACCCTGGAATAGGGGATGTCAGGGAATGAGGTGAGAAATCGGAGGGGGAGGTGGTGTCAAGCAGGCCCCCCTGGGCTCCCCTGTCCTTGCTTCACCTGGTGAGCCAGGTGGTACAGCGCACGGGCGCTGGCAGATGTGGTGTGTGTGCGCAGCAGGTTCTTCCGTGCTTCCTCCACCTTCCACTCGTACTTGTACCTGGGGGGAGGGTGCTCAGATCAGCCCAGGGGGCCCCAAACCAGCTAGGGAGGCACAAGACCTTAAACCCCCACCCCATCCCCAGGTGCTCACCCCTGTGAACCATAGCCTCCCTGAGAGTGAACCTTCTTCACCCTGGCCATGTAGCTGGTGGGCAGCTCAGGGGCTTCAGCAGGGTCTGGAGGAGGACATGTATCCGTTACGGGGTCAGTGGGGATTTGAGTGTGTGTGTGTGTGTGTGTGTGTGTGTGTGTGTGTGTGTGTGTGCGCGCGCCTCTGCACTGACCCTGCAGGAAGAAGGTGTCGTGCTGGTCTCGGGCTGGGTGCTGCTGGGGTTGGAAGAGGGCATCGAAGTTCCAGAAAGAGCTCTCCACAAAGTTGTCTGTAGGCATCTCCGTGAACCTGGGGGTCTGGGGCATCACTGGGGGGAACCACTGTGTGTCTCCCCTCCCTGAGAATTTCTCCCCCCACTCACCCCATCTCCAGGAAGATTTGGCGGAGCTGTGAGCGCACCTTGAGCAGGGGGTGCAGGTGGCCGCAGGTGGGCGGCAGCCCCAGTGCTGAGAAGTTGTAGGCCTTGAAGGGGAGCTTCCGCCAGGAGCCCCTGCAGGGATGGGGAGGGTCACAAGGGAATTGGGGGTCATGGAGAGGCCTCTGGGTCCCCCCAGACTCACGTGGCAATCATCTCCGGTGTCAGGTCAGTCTCCTGTCGCACCACGGCTGTGCTGAAGGCGCTGCCCTTGCGGATCCAGTAGGACTTGAGAGTGCTGGAGAGGATGCAGGGGTCAAGGGGTGTCCCTGATCACTACCCCCCTCCCACCCTGTTCTGCCCCTGTCCCCACGCACACTTCTAGCAGCAGTTTCCTTTTCTTCAGATCAGTGCGCTCGCGCTCAGACAGACTGTTGCCATTGCCTTCCTGGACCTGCCGCAGGCTGTTCTGCACCGTGTCCTGCACTGCGTCCACCTGCCGCACCGCCCGGTGAGTCAGAGCCTACCGCCGGGTGGGGTGGGAGGGGGATAGAGCCCATAGTCGGGGGCGGCACTCACGGCACGGAAAATACGGGGGCCGCCGGGTGCCCCCTTGTTGAGGCGCAGCCACTTGTTGGCCATGGCCTTGCTGAAGCCCACCTGGGCGCCGGGCAGCTTCTGTGGGGTGAGGGGACAGCGGTGAGTGCTGTGTGAGATCCCCGGTGCCCCTCATCTCCTCCCAAAGCCCCCCCCATCCCATTGCTAACCATGGCGTCACTCTGGAGCAGCCCCTCGGTGGGGACACTGTGGAAGAGCCGCACCTCGGGGCTGCCGTCCCGCAGCACTTCGGCGCCCTCGGCACTCAGCTCCCAGCGTGTGGTTGCCCGCGTTTCTGCCTCGATCACCTGCGAGGTGGCACTGGGATCAGGTACCCGGGTCGTGCACGGAAATCGTAGCACCAGCATCACAGCACCAAGATCGGGACAGGGATCGCGTGCAGCGATCAGGCGCCGGGATACTACATTAGGACCGTGCACCGGCATCAGCACGAGGGCTCGCGCTGACCACACTCCCCGTCCTCCCCTGCGGGCCCCGCACCTTCCCGAGCGCCTGTAGGCTCTTGACGGCTCCCACGAGCGTCTGATGGTCGAGGCCGAGCGCGGTGGCCGCCTCCAGGCTGCACAAGCCGCCCTCGGGGCCCGGCGGCGTCCGCTCCAGGCGCTGGAGGAGCAGCTCGGCCACGCTGGGCGACATCGCGACGGCCGGAAATGCTACCGCGGTTACCCGGAAGTGCTCCTTCTCTGCAGAGCTGCTGCTATGGGCGGCGCCATCTTGAGTGCGGCGAGAGGAGCCGCGCTCGGGGCGGCGGAGAGAATGGGGCCGCAGGGCGATACGAGGGGACTGTGACGTAATGAGGCCGATGAGTGACGTCATGGGGCGCGGGGCTTTTATCTCGGAGCTCATTATCCCGAGGCCCACGATCCTCCGAGGTTCCCGTTCTCCCTTTGCAGTTAGGGATCCCTGGGCCTCCTGCCATGACAGCACCCCCATTACAGCTGCACGTTGTCATGACAGTTTCGGGCTGTCACGTTACCGTGGCAGTGCCCCCCCCAACACGTTGAGGGGATCGCTAGAGCTTCTTAGCACCCCTTCGTTAACATAGCCCATGGTTCAGCATGCAACATGACATAATGGGGGTATCTGACATCACTGGCCCATACGACGTCACCAGGTGCTATGACATCATCGGATTGTATGACACTAACATTACATCACTGATCCATATCGGGTACCCACGCGTGCGGATGCCGCGCGGACCCGCTCCCTGCAGTCCCCAGCCCTCACCGCAGTGTCCTCATCGGGCGCCAGACCCCTCCCGTGACGCCCCAGCCGCGCGCGCGCGCGCGCGCGGCCTCACGTGATCGCGCTGTTGCCCCGCGCAGAGGGCGCGCGCGAGAGGTGGGGGGGGGGGCGTCTCCCTCCGAACGCGTGGTCGCTCCTGATTGGCCGCCCCGTTCAGCCAATAGGAAGCGGCCATCTGGGACGCAAACGTTCGGGGGCGCCGCCGCCGCCGGCCAGCGGGCGGGCGGCCAATGGGAGCGGGCGCAGCACGGGGTTGGGCCAATGGGATGGCGAAGAGGGCGGGACGAAGGGCTGCGAGCGGATAAAACGGGGGTGCTGCCGCCGCCCCCTCCGCAGTGCCGGGCGCCGCCGGGCTGGGAGGGAGTGTGTGAGCGCACCTGGGCTGTGGGACCGCCGCCATGAGCCGCCTCTGCCTCCCGATCCTGCTCGGTGCCCTCCTGACGGTGACGACGGCCGGGCCCGCCCAGTTCTTCCGGGAGGAGTTCTCGGATGGAGGTGAGGGAGGTGGGGGAGATGGGGG
>NW_018364553.1:40921-48667 GCF_002078875.1 Numida meleagris | reverse complement strand
GTGGGGGCTGTTCTTAGGGTTTGGGCATTTGAGGGGGGTGTATAAAATAAGAGGCCTCTCCTGGAAGTAGGGCCTATTTGGGCCAGGAGACAAAGGGCTTGTGGGCTGTCAGGAGTACCCCCTCCTCCCCACCCCAAAAGATGGGAGCTCTGCACTGGGGGCCAAAGCACTGTGGCTGAGTTTTCACTCCTACGAGGGTGAGAAGAATGGGAAGGGCCTCCTGCTGCGAGCCCCAGTCCTGCAGTTGTACAGCAAGATGCACCCCTGCAGTCTCAGTGCTGCCCTTGGGGGGGACTCCTGGTGAGGGGGGGACGGCTCCCTGTGAGGAGGGCAAAGGGCTCCCCCCTTAGTGTTGGAGGTGCAGGTGGAGCCATGCAGGTGGCCGTGAGCTGCCCTGCTTCCGGCTCTGTGGGGAGGGGCAGGGCCATTTCCCCTGACGGTGGGGGGAGGACAGCAGGGGGCATGGGATGCTCAGTGCTTCCCTCCTGCAGACTTGTGGACGCAACGGTGGGTGGAATCGAAGCACAAGTCGGACTATGGTCGCTTCGTGCTCACAGCTGGGAAGTTCTACGGTGATGCTGAGAAGGATAAAGGTGAGGACTCCCCCGACTCTGGGAGCCATCAGTGCTCACCTTGGGGGATACTGGCTCAGGGCAGTTTCTGGGTGCCCCTCCAGGGATCCAGACCAGCCAGGATGCTCGCTTCTACGCACTCTCCTCCCGCTTCGAGCCCTTCAGCAACCGAGACAAGACGCTCGTGGTGCAGTTCACTGTCAAGCACGAGCAGAACATCGATTGTGGTGGTGGCTATGTGAAACTCTTTCCTGCCAGCCTGAATCAAGAGGATATGCATGGCGACTCTGAGTACAACATCATGTTTGGTGCGGCCCTGCTCATCCCCTGTGCCCCCCTGGCAGTGCCAGGCCTCCCCCATAACTTCCCTGTGCCCCCTCACAGGCCCTGATATCTGTGGACCTGGCACAAAGAAAGTCCACGTTATCTTCAACTACAAAGGCAAGAATGTTCTCATCAACAAGGACATTCGGTGCAAGGTGGGTTGGGGGTTGCAGGAGGGCCTGGTCAGCTGGGGGTCACATCTCAGCCCCGCTGAGCATCTGTTCCCTGCAGGATGATGAGTTCACCCATCTCTACACCCTCATCGTCCGTCCTGACAATACCTATGAGGTGAAGATTGACAACAGCAAGGTGGAGTCAGGGAGCCTGGAGGATGATTGGGACTTCCTGCCCCCTAAGAAGATTAAGGACCCTGAGGCCAAGAAACCCGATGACTGGGATGAGCGTGCCAAGATTGACGACCCTGAGGACTCCAAGCCTGAGGTGGGGGCAGCCCAGGGGCTGGGGAGCTGTGGGAGGGTGGTGGCAGTACCCTGAACCCTTCTGCTGCCTTCTTCAGGACTGGGATAAACCCGAGCACATCCCTGACCCTGATGCCAAGAAGCCAGAGGACTGGGATGAAGAGATGGATGGGGAGTGGGAGCCCCCTGTCATTCAGAACCCTGAGTACAAGGTGCAGACCCCTCCCCTGCTAAATAGGAGTCCCCGGAGCGAGGGGGGCTGTTCCCTCCTCACCACCCCCTCTGAAACTCCCAGGGCGAGTGGAGACCCCGACAGATTGACAACCCCGACTACAAGGGCAAATGGGTGCACCCTGAGATTGACAACCCTGAGTACACCCCTGACCCCAGCCTATATGCCTACGACAGCTTCGGGGTCATTGGCCTCGACCTCTGGCAGGTAGGCAGAGGGAGGGGACAGGGTGGGGGTGGGCACCACCGCCCCCTGAAGATTCTCCCTGAACACCCCCTGCCCTGCCTTATAGGTGAAATCTGGGACCATCTTCGACAACTTCCTTATCACCGATGACGAGAAGTTTGCCGAGGAGTTCGGCAATGAGACTTGGGGGGCCACCAAGGTATGGTGGGGGCCACTTCATTGCGGGGGAGGCCACCAAGGCATTTAGGGGAAGGGCAGCAAGGTACGGAGGTGGTTGCAAGGAAGGGGGAAGGGGCCACCATGGTTACAGGGTTGGAGCAGGCTGGAGGTGGAGGTGGCCACTAAGATAAGATGGGTGATACTAAGATATCCAGGGGATCACTGAGGTACTGGGAGGGTCAGCTGGGGTGGCAGTGGGAGCTCTGCTGATCCCCCCCGGCCCTGCAGGAGGCTGAGAGGAAGATGAAGGAGCAGCAGGATGAGGAGCAGCGCCAGAAGCAGGAGGAGGAAGACAAGCAGCGGAAAGAGGAGGAAGGGGATGAGGATGGTGATGGGGACGAGGAGGAGGAGGAAGAAGATGAAGAGGACGAGGCTGAGAAGGAGGAGGAGGCTGGGGGGGCCCCTAAGGACGAGCTGTAAGCCCCACCTGGCCCCGGCCCCGTGTAATGTCTCTGTGAGACCTGGACTTTGTTTTTTACGGGCGTCCCGGCTGCGGTCCCTTCCCCCCCGGCGCCGGCTCCGCCCCCCGGGACCGAGGACTCAGGAACGGCACCGGGCCGGGAGCGGCGGGGGGTTGTTGGGAGGGGTGGGGCGTCTCCGGCGGCCGCACGTGACTGTACGGGTGACGCGTTCCGATTTCTATTAAATTAAAGCTCGTCCCGGCCCCCAACTTGGCTGCGCTCCGCTCGCTCTGCGCCATTTCCCCCCCTCTCTGCGCCGCCATTTTGTGTCGCTTGGGGCGGGTCACGTGCCTGAAAAATTCTCCGTCACGTGACGAAGGGCGAGTATGCCATCCGCGACATGACGTAACTTCCGGTCGTGGGTCACATGGCCGGAAGCAGCGGGGCGCGTAAGATGGCGGCGGCGTGAGTTGCATGTTGTGGGGCTGCCGGGAGCATTCGCCGCCGCCGCGCCATGGCGGTGACCGTGACGCTGAAGACGCTGCAGCAGCAGACGTTCAAAATCCGCATGGAGCCGCACGAGACGGTGAGGACGGGCGGGGCCCGGGGGTGCGCGGAGCGGAGCGGGACCGGGGCTGGGGGGGGCCTCGAGCGTGGGGTGAGCGGCGGTGCGGGCCCCCACCCAGGTGCGAGCGCTGAAGGAGAAGATTGAAGCGGAGAAGGGCAGTGACGCGTTCCCGGTGGCGGGTCAGAAGCTCATATATGCGGGGAAGATTCTCAGTGACGACGTTCCCATCCGCGAGTACCGCATCGACGAGAAGAACTTCGTGGTCGTCATGGTGACCAAGGTGCGCCCCCCCCCCGCCCCCCGGCCCTGTGCCCCTCACTTCTGTCCCGTGTGCCCGCTGACTTCTCCACCTGCCCCCCCCCCCCCGGCAGGCCAAGGCAGCGCTGGGCACCGCAGCGCCTGAGCCCGCAGCCTCTGCTGCTGCCACCTCAGAGCCCACCCCGACCCCAGGGCCCCCACCAGCTGCTGACACCGTCCCTGTACCACCGGCTGCCCCTAGTGAGGAGCAGCCCCCCCAGGACCTCCCCCCACTCACCCTCACGGAGCCTACAACAGGGTAAGGGGTTGGAGGCTGGGAGGGGGTCAGGATGTGTGTTTTGGGGGAATACATATATATATTTATTTGCATTATTTTCGGCTTATAAGGTTTTGGGGGTGGGGCGGCAAAAGGAGGTGGAAAACAGGGTTTTGGAGGTGGGGGGCATGGGGGAATTGAGTTCAGCCACAGAGGGAATTTAGAAGAGACATAAAAAACATGAGATACAGAATGCGGCTGCAGTAAATGGGACTTGGAGGGGACCACAGGAGGAGAAGTGATGGGTTGGGGGTAGAACTGTGTTTTTTTTGGGGGGGGTGGGGGGCAGGAGGGGTAGGAGCTTGGGGGCTGCTGCATCCCCAGAGCTCCCACAGAGGACCTGGCTGCTATGTCTCTCTCTTGAATTTGCAGCTCTGTTCCCCCCCCACGCGGTGCAGGGCGCTCGGCCGACGCTGCCTCCACCCTCGGTGGGTGTTGGGCCACCGGGGTTGCCAGGACTGGGGGGAGGGCATGCGGGGATGGGGGTTGGGGGATGGAAGGGGTAAGGATGGAGGCAGTGTGCGGGGAGGGGGGAAATGTGGAGTGAGGGGAGGGGGGAGGTTTTGGGTGGGGACAGAAACATGGGGGTGTCTTGGGAGGGGTTACGAGGGAGGCAGGTGAAGATGCTGCAGTGCAGGACGGGGGAAGGCAGACCAACAGGTTTTGGTGGAGTGATGATGGTTTGGCTGAGCATGAAATGAAGCAGTTGGGAGGGGAGAGCTGCGGGGACCAGGACCCCTGATGGAGGCTGGCATTGACCTTCCCCCGGCAGTGACGGGCTCGGAGTACGAGACGATGCTGACGGAAATCATATCGATGGGCTACGAGCGGGAGCGGGTGGTGGCTGCACTGCGTGCCAGTTACAACAACCCCCACCGCGCTGTCGAGTACCTGCTGACGGTGAGGGTGAAGCTGGGCTTGGGGGGGGGGGGGAGGCATGAATAATGCCCAGTTGAGGTGAGAATTGGATCCCACTCACCCCTCTCTGCCCCAGGGCATCCCGGGGAGCCCTGAACCTGAGCGCCCACCCGTGCAGGAGAGCCGACCCCCGGAGCAGCCGCAGGTTGAAGGTCAGCAAGGTGGGGCCTCAGTGGGACCTGCCTCATGGGTGGGGCTGTGGGTGGACCACAGCCCTTTACTGGATGGTGCCTCAGGGTGGGGGGGGGGGTTGTCCCTTTTGGGGGCTGGTACTCTGTGGGGCTCAGCACTGTGCTAGAGTGCAGGCCGGAGCCCTCCCCATGTGTGGTGTGGCATAGCCTCCCCACCTGGTTCCAACTGCTCAGGTGGGGTGGGTGTGAACCCGTTCTGGGTGTGTCCCACTTGGGTGGGGCGTGGCTCTACATCCCAGGGCATGGCAACTTGCTGTGGGGGTGTGGTCTGTACTGATCCTTACCCATGCACAGGGGAGAACCCACTGGAGTTCCTGCGAGAGCAGCCCCAGTTCCAGAACATGCGGCAGGTGATCCAGCAGAACCCGGCTCTGCTGCCTGCTCTGCTCCAGCAGCTGGGCCAGGAGAACCCACAGCTCCTGCAGGTACCGCTGGACCCCCCCCAGGACCTTCCCTAGCCCTGGGACAACCCCATCTCACCCTGCCTGCCTCCTCCAGCAAATCAGCCAGCACCAGGAGCAGTTCATCCAGATGCTGAACGAGCCACTGGGGGAGCTGGGGGACTTAGAGGGGGAGATGGGGGCCATTGGGGATGAGTCCCCCCAGATGAATTACATCCAAGTGACGCCTCAGGAAAAAGAAGCCATAGAAAGGGTAAGTGACCCCTCACATGGGCGGGCTACCAGCTTACAGTCATCAGTAGGATCCAGAGTTAATGGAGAGGTGAGAATAGTATCTTTATAGTCATCGTTAAGGGTCAGAATTAATATTGCTGAAAAAATTGCAGCTGTCATTAAGTTTGAGTTTACGTTTGGAATTTGCAGCATGAATCACTTGTGAAAATAGCCACATCAGTGAATGTCACTGAAAGGAAATGCATCTTAATGCAGGCTCCAATCCAAGATTCCAAAAGTCTCGTGTATTTTGTGAAGCAATTTAGCTGTGGAGCCTAATGCCCCGATCTCAGCACTATTTAGAATTAACACCCATGGAAGGGGTTATAAGGTCACTAAGAACTCAAACTGTTCTATGATTTTAAAGAATTACCATGCATTTAGTATGGATTAACTGTTATCCAATCACAATTACTGGTTGATGAGAATATCGTGATTTCTATGAATAATCAGAATATGTACTGTTAAGAACTAGAATGAATGCCAAGATTTGCTGCAGCATCACTGCTCTGGTGACAGGAGGGAGGGAAATGTGCCTGTGTTTGGGGTGTCAGCAGAACCAGAGTGAACGATCTCTTCCCTAATCTCCTCTCTGCCCACAGTTGAAGGCACTGGGCTTCCCCGAGAGCTTGGTCATCCAGGCCTACTTTGCCTGTGAGAAGAACGAGAACCTGGCGGCCAACTTCCTGCTCAGCCAGAACTTTGATGATGACTGAGGGGCCCAGGGTGGATTCCTCCCACCCTGTGGGGGGACGCAGGACTCCCCTTCCTCACCCTTAGATCTCTGCCCTCATGGGACGTCGGGGTGGGGTGGGGCCCAATAGGGCCCATCCTCACCCCGAGAGAGAGGGGCAGTGATGGGTGTGCACCCCCAGAGCCTTCCTGCTGCCCTTGAGGCTGGGTGTGCTCTGGGTGGCCCCATCCCTGTCCCCTGACCCCCTTTTTTCTCCCTGTTCCTCCCCATGTGGGAGGGCAGAACCATGGGACAAACCCAGCTTGGGAAGAGATTAAATGCAGAATTTTAAACCCATGATGGTTTTAGTGTGTGTTTGCGGGAGGTGGGGGGGGGCAAGGGGTAGAGAGGTCATGTTGAGCAGTTCATGCTGAATGTGTGCAGCCTCAGTAGTCCCTTTGCAGGGTGTTAGAGGAGCAAACCATATCCCACCTTTGGTTTGGGGTGGTGGCTTTACTTGGGGGGCTCAGAGGCCCCAGGGGGTGGTTGTGAGGCAGCAGCAGCCTCAGCAGCAGCCAAAGCACTGCGGGCTGCTTCCTCGTGCTTCTGCCTCCGTTGCCGCTTCTCCTGGCGACGCTGCTCCCGTTCCATGTCCTGCATCAGTGCCTGAACCCGGGGATCGCCGGGCCGGGCTGGGGCCCCCAGGCGCTCAGCTGCCTCTGCCAACAGCCGCTGCCGCCGTGCTGCATCCTGCCGGCTCCGCTCCCGTGCCTGCTCCCGCTCCTGCCGCCACGCTGCGATGCGTGCAGGCATGGCTGCCAGGCTGCGTGCCACCAGCTGCTCCCTGAGAGAGAGGGGAACATGAGTTGGGGGGGGGTACATGGAGAACAAACAGCCAGACAGCAAATAACCCCTACCCCAGCTCCATTCCCTCGTCTGGTGTCCATCTCAGTGCCCTACCCCACACGGGGTTCCTTCATTCTACCCTAAGCCACTCCACACCCCCATGCCCTGCATCTGTATCCTCCTAGGAGTCCCCCTGCACTCTTCCTCCCCAGAGGTGTTCCTGCCGCTGCTGTGTACCCCAGGAAAAGGTTCTGGTGCTCACCCTGAAGGGGACCCTCACCCCAGGAGCCTTCCCCTCCCCATTTTCCTGGTAGGGGTTTCCCCCCCCACCCCCGCAACGTTCCTGTCATTCTAGGGTCCCCACCCTGGAAGGGGACTCCCATCCCAGGTGGGCCTCTCCCCACGAGGAACCCCCCCGTTTTTCACGGTGCTAATTCCCATCACTCCGGTCCCCACCACCTCCCAGGAGCCTTCCCTCGCGGACCACCCTCCCTCCACCTCTCCTCCCGCAGCCGCCGCTCTTCCTGCTCCTTCCGCTCCAGCGCAGCCTCCATCTCCCGCAGTGACGGACACCACTCGCGCTCCTCCGCCTCCATCTCCCGCAGCCGCTCGGGGCTGGGCCACAGCCGCTCCGCCGCCACTCCCGACGCCGCCCCGAGCCGTCCGAAGCGCTTCGCCGCCGCGCGTTGGTCCTCTGGGTCCGTGAGGGGCGGAGGACCCATGCCGCGTCGCAGAGGGGCCGCTCGGTACAGCCGCACGGGGCCCAATGCCCACGGGGCGCGGCTCAGCCTCAGACACCGCACTGTGACCGCCGCCATCTTGTGCAGCCACCGGAAGTGACGTTCTGTGTGATGGAGAGACGGGCGGAAGTTACATCGCACGGATATGAGTGAAGGCGCGGGCGGAAGCGGGAAGAGGAGGTGACGTTGGGGGGGGGCTGAAAAAGGGG
>NW_018364553.1:34741-40147 GCF_002078875.1 Numida meleagris | reverse complement strand
ATGGCAGGTGGTGTGTCCCTAGCATTTCAGTTCATGTCGCCGCGTATCCTGGCGTGTCACAGTATCACAGCATGTCTCTGCGCATCCTGGTGTGTCATGGCATGTTGCAGCATGTCGTGATGTGTCCTGGCATGTCACTGCATGTTATGGTGTGTCACTGCGTGTCTGTCGTGGCGTGTCACTGCACATTGCAGTGTGCTGCCACGTATCGTGGCATGTCACTGTGTCCTGATGTGTCACTGCGTGTTGTGGCGTGTCACCACATGTCACTGCGTGTCTGTTGTGGCATGTTGCTTTGTATCATGATGTGTCACCACAGGTCACCATGTGTCACCGTGTGTCTACTGTCCCTGGCTCACAGCTCTTGTCCTTCTGCCTCTCTCCATGGAGCTGAAAGGGGGGCAACAGGCCCTCCCCATGTTCCCCTGTAGTGGGAGTGCACTCCATTTTGGACCACTTTCCCCCCTTTCGGTGCCGCGGTCCCCCAGGGGGGGCCTGGCAGCACCGTGGCTTTGTGCCCCCACGGGCAATGCAGCGCCTCCGGCAGCGAAGGGGTGCCAGCGGCAGTGCCAGTGCTGGCACCAGGCGGTGACAGATGGTGGAGGGACGTGGCTGCAGCCGGAATGACAGATGAGGTGCCACCGCCGCCATCACCGTGCTGCCGCTGGCACCGAGACGCCGCTGTCACCGAGATGCCACTGTGATGGCACTGTCATGACACTGCCACTGTCGCCAGAATGCCACTGTCCTGGGATTGCCACCGTCAGTGCGATGCCCCTGTCATGGCACTGGCACCGCGACGGCACTGTTGCTGTCACTGAGATGCCACTGTGATGACGCTGCCACTGTCACGGCGCTGCCAACTGTCCCCAAGATGCCACTGCCATGCCAGTGTCATTGTCACGGTGCCACTGCCGCTGCCACCGCGCTGCCGTGCCGAGGTCCCCTCTCCCTGGGAACCGTGGGGACACCGAGGGGACAAAGACCCCCCCGCGTCCCCTTCATCCGGCCAAGGGGCGGGGTCCGGGCCCGAGGGGGCGTGTCCACCCAGCGCCTGGGCGTGGCCGGGGCGGCAGTGGGTGTGGTCGGGCGGTGGGCGGGGCAAACGCGGCGCTTCCCGGCGGCAAAAGTGCGGCGGGCGCCGAACTTCGGCCAAACTTTCCCCGCTTCGCCGCCAGCCCGGTCCCGGTCCCGGTTCCCTGCCCGCCATGCCCCGCCGCGGCTGACACCGCCGCCATGTACTCCCCGTACTGCCTCACCCAGGTACGGGCGGGGGGCGCGGGGCCGGTGCCGGTACCGGGCGGAGCGGGGCCGGTATCGGGAGGGCTGTCCGGGGCCGGGAGGGCGCCGGTACCGCGGGGCGGGGATTTGGCTGCGCGGCGCGAACGGCCGCGGTCATTCTAAGCGGGATGGGAGCGCTGCGGACCGACCTCGGTACCGGAGGGACTGCGGCGCCGTTCCAGCGCTCGGTACTGGCGGGGACCCCGCAGGTGGCTGCCGCCGGGGGCGATGGGGAGCGCCGGTTCCACTCCCGCGGGTGGGCAACACTGGGACCTCCTGGACGGCCGCTGAGTGCCAGTCCCCAGCCGCCGTCCCGCTGCGGCCCCGTTATCTCCGGTCCCGCTCCGCCTCCCGGCGGGGGCTGCGGCCGCTCCCGGGACATCGCCTCGCGAAGGAGCGGGGCAGAGCGGCCCCGGTGCTGCCCAGTGCCTGGCTGAGCACCTCGCGGTCCCCGATTTCTGCAGCGGTGTGTGCGGGGGGGTCGGGATCGTACCAGGGGTTCCCAGACTTTTTTTTTTTTTTTAGGGTGGAGGGGCTCGGTCTCGAGGCGGGAGTGGAGTCAGGGGTGCCCTCATAGCAGCGGGGGGACCCCCATAGAGGAGAGGGAAACGCAGCACTGGAGGGGCTCCAGGCTTGGTCCTGCTGGGGCCCCCCACCCGGGGGATACAGTCTGGGGACTGTGCCACTGTAGAGGGGGCTCTTCCGGAACCCCCCTCCACTTTCTGAGGGCGCCCCCCCTGGCTTTTACAGCCCCCTTGTTCCTGCAGCGCAGTCGGGGCTCGTCTGGGTTTCACCCCCCCCTCCCTTTGCCCTTTTCTCCCGCTTTTCGGGGCGGTTTTGGCGGCCGGTTGCGTCTGGGCGGGCGGCCAGCGGCGCTTCTCGCAGCTTCGGCGCCCGCCCCACACACGCGTGTGCACGCGCCAGGAGCACGGCATTGCACATGCGTGTGCCCCTGCCCGCACATGCCAGCGCACATAGCTGTGCCGCAGCGTGTGGGCTTACCTGGGCACGGCTGTTTGCATGCTGCACACCTGTGCACACCTGCAGTGCTGTGCTGCATACACACGTGCACCGTGTCCCTATGGCACAATCTCACCTTCCCTTGTGCCCAGGCACGTGCTCACGGGTGCTGTGCGCTCACATGGATTTGCACGAGTGTTGCACGTTCACGCGTGCTCCTTGTACGGAAGCATTTGCGTGCACAGACACCTGCACATGCGTGTGCGCCCATCTCTGCTCTGTGTCTCACAGCCCTGTAGCTGTTTCTGGGCGGTTTTGGGTCCGTGCCACAGGTTTTGGCACGGATCGTGGCACGTATAGCAGCCGCTCCCGCTGGGCCCTGCTTGTTAGCCGTAGGCACCCCGCGCACCGCTCCCATCGCGGCTCCTCGGTGAGTGCCGTGAGCGAACCCGCAGCTCTGGGAACGTGCCGTCACCGCTCCTATAGCGGGATGTGCCCCACGTGCTTCTCCTATAGGGAAAATCCAGGCACTCTGTGCACTGCTCTGGTGCCACAGCGGTGGGCAAAGGGTGGTTCCTGTAGTAAGCTGCTTTATGCCCTCCTGCAATGCGATGCCAGCCCAACCTGCAGCCCCCTATGGGACATTATGCCCACCTTATATAGCCTGCTCTATGGGGCATTCTGCCCATCTCCCAGCATCCTATGGGGCTCGCAGCAGCCCTCTATGGGGCATTCTGCCTGCCTTGCAGCCCTCGATAGGGTGAGCAAGCGCACGGGCAGACAAAACCTGGCAGCACAAAGTGCCTGTGGCCATTTTCTCTCCAAAACACAGGAGGAAATATCCAGTGGCACCCCCTATATCCAGACATCCACAACCCTCCCCCACCGTGCACCGACCCCTCCTGTCCCCACCCCAACCCCTCGGCAGCATTGTACCCTGTGCTGTAGGACTGCAACGGGATGCGGCACGCTGTGGCATGACACATGGCATGGCAGCGCCCTGACGCCTGCGTGTGCATGAGTGGAACAGGGCTGGATGCACTGTATGTAACGGGCGTGCACATGTATGTAACGGAGCAGTGCACACGTGGCAGCTGCGTGCTTTGCGTGTCCTGCAGTGCATCTCTGAAGCGTGTGCTCGCCGTGTGCCCACATGTGATGACCGTGGGGACCCCCTGGTACCCGTGTGTGTCCCTGAGGCTCTGCCACACGCATGTGCGGGCCCCACGCGTGGCCATGGCTGATGCAATCGGTGCGGGGAGGGCGGTAGGGAGGCCCCCCCGCCACGTGCGAGGTGCCCAGAGTGAGGCAAGGGTGGTAACACGCGTGGACGCGGGGCTGGGGGTGCTGCACGCATGCCGTGCCGTGTGCCGAGCTGTGTCCCCCCCCGGGCTGCGGGGCATCAATAATAGAGGAGCCCTCGGCCGGGCTGGGGGGGTCGGGAAGCCCTGAATTATTGATGTGCCACAAAAAGCTTTCTTGGCCGCCGCAGCACCACGGGGCCCCCCCGGCCCGGGCTGGCAGGAGGCCATGGGGAGGGGGGGGTGGCTCCAGGGTCCTGCGGTGCCAAACTGCATCCCCGCGTCCCCTCGAGTGGCTCTGGGCCCTCCACGTGGCCGCGGGCGGGCGATGTCCCTGTGTCCCCTCCGTGGCCACCTGCAATCCCTGGACCCCCCCAGCACCGTCCCTCCGGGCTGCCTGCACCCCCCCCCCCCCAGCCTCGGGGAAGAGCCGGGGAAGGGGTTTGGCAGCCCCAAAGGAAGGGGCCGCAGGCAGGGGGGGATTTTTGGCGGCTTTTTGGGTTATTTTCTCTCGCGGCGAAGCTGAGGGGCCGAGGGGGGGAGGCTGCTGGCAGCGGTGCACGAAGGCGGGCGCTGCCGGGGGGGAGCACGGGGGCTGCGATTTTTTTTTTCTTTTTTTTTTTTTCTTTTAATTTAATTTAATTTTATTTTATTTTCTGTCCCCCTCCCTGTTTTTTTTTTTTCGGCGGCATCTCCTCCCCCTCCGCCGCAGCCGGGCGCTGGCGCTTTGCCGGGTGCTTACAGCTGCGGACGCGGCAACGTGGCTTCGCCCAAAGACTGCAGCTCAATGCGGGGCCGCGCAGCCAATTGCAGCCCAGCTGCACCCCGAAGGGGACCCCGGCATGGGAGGGGACCCCCACGCCACTGCCACCACCGTCACCGCTGTCACTGCTGGGCGAGAGGGCGCAGGCGTGCGGGCGGACCCGTCTGGGAGACTCTAGATCCTTCCATGGCGCCGCGGCCACCTGGCACTGCCCCAGCGTGCAGGAGGGGACACGGGGGTGTCACTGCCACTCGGTACCACTGCCAGCTC
The DNA here is from genome assembly GCF_002078875.1 of Numida meleagris. Classification (NCBI taxonomy): domain Eukaryota; kingdom Metazoa; phylum Chordata; class Aves; order Galliformes; family Numididae; genus Numida; species Numida meleagris. Next base: position 35,572 of record NW_018364553.1, on the reverse strand, counting down.
TGACCCCAGGTGGCTGCGGGGGTCCCGGGGCCGAGGATCCAGATCGCTCTGTGCCCCTTGTCCCATCTGCATGGCCGTGGTGAGGAGAGGATGGCATCGAGGTGGGCAGGATTGGGACGCAGGCGGCCACGGGGGGATGGAGGTGGCCAGGAGGGGTCTGTCCATCCCAGCCACACCTGGCGGCTTTGTCCTGATGCAGCCCAACTGTTGTCCCCACTGTCAGCACCCCAAGATAGCGGAGGGACTCAGCCGTCCCCTGCACGTCCCCTCTTCATGCCCCCCATGGTGCTGATTTTGAGCTTTTTGCAAAGGAAAAAGAAATTTAAAAAAAAAAAAAAAAAAGGAGAGGAGGAGGAAAAGGGGCTGGAGAGCACGACCCCCCCCTAGCCCCCCGCTTTTTTGAGGTGAAAGTCGTTGGTTTGGGGTTGGGTGCCTCCCCCCGGCCCTGCTCCCGTAACTCCCAAATTTGTTTTTTTTTTTTTAATCTTTTTTTCTTTTTTTCCCCTTCGCACAGAGGGAATTAATTACGGCGGGGGGGTGGGGGGAGGGTGAGTGACGGGGGGGCATTGGCTCCGAGCGCTGCGCGGGGATTTGAGGGCAGAATTGGAGCTTTTGGGCCGTTCCGCACCGCCGCGCGCTGGGGCCGCTCCGGGGTTGGGGAAAGCAGCCAAAATCCGGGGTTTTTCCCCCCAAAAAAGGGCGTGCCGAAGGGCGCGGGACCGTTTCGGGGGGAGAACCCCGCGTCCTCGCGCGACCCCCACCCCCAAAAAGTGCGGGGTTTGCCGCCCCCCCTCCCCGCGTGGCTTTGGCTCCGCGCGCGGAGTTTCCCGG